>NW_015505497.1:299789-331604 GCF_001515645.1 Sinocyclocheilus grahami
TATATTATACATATTATATATAATATTTAAAGATATTTTGTGTTTAATTTATGTATTTAATGACCCTTTATTGTGTTTTTAAATACTTGTCAAATTTTTTGTGTCTCTTTATTGTGCTTCTGTAATAAATATCTAGGTTTGATGGTTGATTTTCCCTCTCACTTTTGACCTATAGGAAACACTTTACAGAAAATCATGCTCAAAAAGAAACACCTCCGAATGAACAGAGATTTTCTGAATCTGTGGATTAAAGTTCAAAGGCGCAGCTGAATTTTACAATGGTCCAGTTCTCATGTGGTCTACTTCGAATTCGTTAAAAATGTTTTAGGAATGCTAAGCCTTATTAAAACAATTAGTCATGATTTCAGATTGATTTACACTTCAGTGCTCTTTAATAAACCCATGTACCATGTGGTGCTTTTTTAACTTCACTGTGCCCAATGCCATAGATATCCATAAAAATCTCCATGCTAGTCTTATGCTGGTCAAGGTGGTGAATCATCATAACCAAAATGTACTATTCAACCAGTATGATTTTAAGCTGGTTGGCCAAATGCTGATTAAACTTAAGTATAATGGTGAGAAGAGTATTAGTCAGCAGTTAAAGTGCACTGCAATGGCTTCATTTGAATCTACTTGGACAAAGGTGGGTAAAGACCAAATTGGTTGTTAAAAGTAGATTAAAACCTTTCTTTTTAGAGGAACTAGGTTAGCATAAACCCTCATACACTCCTGTTCCGGCAGAACAATTCACAATACAAGGACAATGTGCAAATATATATTATATTTTAGTAACATATTTAAATAAATTAATTTTATAAATATAAATTATCTTCATAAATATATTATATTAATATTTAAATATTAAATTGTATTTTACATTTAAATTACATATGTATATATAATTTAAATGTACAATATAATTATATAAATATATAAATATAAACACATGCATATATATATTTAAGAAAAATATGTTATGTTTATATATCAAATATATTTGATCAGTGAAATTACTGAAAACCTATGCTATTCTAGGTGTCAGTGCGTGCCCTGATTTATTTAAAGAACAGGGATCTATTAAAGTCTGATCTTGTTTGTGGAAGTGTCTCATGGCATGAACAAAGGAGATCTCTGAGGACCTCAAAAAAAAAAGAGTTGGTGTTGCTCATCAGGCTAGAAAAGGTTTCAAAGCCATCTCTAAAGAGTTTGGACTCCACCAATCCACATTCAGACAGATTGTGTACAAATGGATGAAATTCAAGACCACCGTTACCCTCCCCAGGAGTGCTCCACCAACAAAGATCACTCTAAAAGCAAGACGTGTAAAAGTCCACTAGGTTTCAAAGGACTGCAGGCTAACTTCTAAGCAACTAAAGGCTAAACACATGCATATATATATTTAAGAAAAATATGTTATGTTTATATATCAAATATATTTATGTATAACATAAAATATAAGAATATAAATATATAAATATATATACATGTAAATATTTTCAAAACATATACGGTATGTGGTATGTGTAATAAATATACACAGTACACATGCATATATTATGTAAACAAAAACTTTTATTTTGGAAGCGATTATCCAGATGGTGTATAAATCTCAATTTAAAAGAATTGACCCTCATGACTGGTTTTGTGGTCCAGGGTCACATATGACTCAAAACATAATCAGATTTTAAAAACATAATAAAAATCTCAATCCAATATCAATATCTTCCACCAATTACAATGCAATTGTCATAGCTCTACAACATTTTTCTTTTCCTTCTTTCCCTAAATCAGACCGGACTCCAAAAGCTTTTTTTCCCCCCGCAAGGCAGTGGACAGTGGAAATATGCAGCCAAACACTCTGGAGACCATCCCAGATGAAAGTAGTCAAAAAATAACCCAATCAAACAAGTGAGACAAAAATATGTTCTTTGTCATTTATTTATTCAGGAAAATTACACAATATCACATATCTGTGAATGGCAATAGTATGTGAATCTCTAGGATTAGCTGTTAATTTGAAGGTGAAATTAGAGTCCATCTGTTTTTCAGAGTTGTTTTCGATCAGTGAAATTACTGAAAACCTATGCTATTCTAGGTGTCAGTGCGTGCCCTGATTTATTTAAAGAACAGGGATCTATTAAAGTCTGATCTTGTTTGTGGAAGTGTCTCATGGCATGAACAAAGGAGATCTCTGAGGACCTCAAAAAAAAAAGAGTTGGTGTTGCTCATCAGGCTAGAAAAGGTTTCAAAGCCATCTCTAAAGAGTTTGGACTCCACCAATCCACATTCAGACAGATTGTGTACAAATGGATGAAATTCAAGACCACCGTTACCCTCCCCAGGAGTGCTCCACCAACAAAGATCACTCTAAAAGCAAGACGTGTAAAAGTCCACTAGGTTTCAAAGGACTGCAGGCTAACTTCTAAGCAACTAAAGGCCTTTCTCACATTGGCTAATGTTAATGTTTATGAGCCCATCATCAGGAGAACACTGAACACCCATGGTGTGCATGGCAGAGTCGCAAGAAGAAAGCCATTGCTCTCCAAAAAGAACATTGCTGCCCATCTGCAGTTTGCTAAAGATCATGTAGACAAGCCAGAGGAATACTGGAGAAATGTTTTGTGGATGGATGAGAACAAAATATAACTTTTTGGTTTAAATGAGCAGTGTTATGTTTGGAGAAAGAAAACACTGCATTCCAGCATAAGAATCTTATCCCATCTGTGAAACATGGTGGTGGTAGTATCATGGTTTGGGCCTGTTTTGCTGCATCTGGTCCAGGACGGCTTGCCATCATTGATGGAACAATGAATTCTGAATTATACCAGCAAATTCTGAAGGAAAATGTCAGGACATCTGTCCGAGAAATGAATCTCACGAGAAAGTGGGTCATGCAGCAAGACAACAACCCCAAGCACACAAGTCGTTCTACCAAAGAATGGTTAAAGAAGAACAAAGTTAATGTTTTAGAATGACTGAGTCAAGTTCCAGACCTTAATCCAATTGAAATTTTATGGAAGGACCTAAAGCAAGCACTTCATAGGTGGAAACCCACCAACATCAGAGTTGAAGTGGCTCTGTACTGAGGAATGGTATAAAATTCCTACAAGTCGTTGTGCAGGACTGATCCGTTACAAGAAACGTTACTTGCAGTTATTGCTGCAAAAGGGGGTCAGACCAGATACTAAAAGCAAAGATTCACATACTTTTGCCACTCACAAATATTTAACACCGGATCATTTTTTCTCAATTAATAAATGGCAAAGAAAATATTTTTGTCTCATTTGTTTGTTTGGGTTCTCTTTGTCTACTTCCAGGACTTGTGAAATTTTGATTATGTTTTGGGTCATATTTATGCAGAAATATGGAAAATTCTAAAGGGTTCACAAACTTTCAAGCAGCACTGTATACACACACACACACACACGTGTTTGCACAGGTTGCAGCCAACAACGATTGATGGATTATTCACATACTGCAATATATATATATATATATATATATATATGCATACACACACACACACATATATATAAACACACACAATACACAAAAAGAACAAGTAGACAGAATACAAAAATAGAAAGCTGGAACAGATGTGTTTTTAGTCGTTTCTTAAAGATGGCTAAGGACTCAACTGCTCGGATTGATTTGGGCAGGTCATTCTACCAGCATGGAACAGTTAATGAAAAAGTCAGTGAAAGTGATTTTGTGCCTCTTTGGGATGGCACAATAATGCGTCGTTCACTTGCAGAACGCAAGCTTCTAGAGGGCACATAACTCTGAAGTAGTGCATTTAGGTAAAGGGGTGCAGAGCCAGTGGTGGTTTTGTAGGCAAAATGAATGCCTTGAATTTAATGCGAGCAGCTACTGGTAGCCAGTGCAAATTGATGAACAGAGGTGTGACGTGCATTCTTTTCGGCTCATTAAAGATTAATCTTGCAGTGGCATTTTGAATTAATTGTAAAGGTTTGATAGAACTGGCTGGGAGACCTGCCAAGAGAGCATTGCAATAGTCCAGCCTGGATAGAACAAGAGCTTGAACAAGGAGTTGTGTTGCATGTTCTGAAAGAAAGGGTCAGATCTTCCTGATGTTGAATAAAGCAAATCTGCAGGACCGGGCTGTTTTAGCAATGTGGTCTGAGAAAGTCAGCTGATCATCAATCATAACTCCAAGGTTTCTAGCTGTTTTTGAAGGAGTTGTGGTTGAGGAGCCTAACTGGATGGTGAAATTGTGATGAAGTGATGGGTTTGTTGAAACCACAAGCAGTTCTGTCTTAGCCAGGTTGAGTTGAAGGTGATGGTCCGTCATCCAACAAGAGATGCGAGCAGCTATCGTCGGATCATCAGGATGGAATGAGAGGTAGAGTTGAGTGTCATCAGCACAGCAGTGATGTGAAAAGCCATGTTTCTGAATGACAGAACCTAGTGATGCCATGTAGACAGAGAAGAGAATTGGTTCAAGAACTGAGCCCTGAGGCACCCCAGTAGCTAGATGTTGCGACTTGGACACCTCACCTCGCCAAGATACCTTGAAGGACCTATCAGAGAGGTAAGACTCAAACCACTGGATTGCGGTTTCTGACTGAGATGCCATTTTCCAATAGGGTTGACAGGAGGATCTGGTGGTTAACCGTGTCAAAAGCAGTGGACAGATCCAGCAAGATAAGTATAGAAGATTACGCAGTCTTAGGCCAGTCTTGCCAGTCTTAGGGCTTCAACAACTGAGAGCAAGGCAGTCTCGGTCGAATCTCAACTTCTGAAGCCAGACTGGTTGCTGTCCAGGAGGTTGTTCTCTGTGAGAAAGGCAGAGACTTGGTTGAACACAGCTCGTTCAAGTGTTTTTGCAATGAAAGGTAGAAGGGAAACCGGTCTGTAGTTCTCTAAAAGAGTTGGGTTAAGAGTGGGTTTCTTAAGAAGTGGGGTTATATGAACCTGTTTAAATGTTGAGGGAAAAACACCAGTGTGAAGGGATGTGTTAACGATATGAGTGAGTGCAGGTACAATGGCAGGAGAAATGGTTTGAAGGAGATGAGATGGAATAGGATCAAGCAGACAAGTAGTAGGATGATTGGAAAGGATGAGTTTAGAGACTTCTGCCTCAGAGAGTGGAGAGATGTAAACGAGTGTATGTTTGCTGGTAATATGTGTTTGATAGTTTGTGATGTGGAGAATTGTGCACTGAGGTTTGTAATTTTATTAATGAAGAATGTGGCAAAGGTGTCAGCTGTGAAGGAGGGGGAGGAGGTTGGACAAAGGAGGGATATATATATTAGTATTTTAAATAGAGTTTAAAAATTAATTTCTTTCATTATTTAATTATATTATTTTAATATTGTAATTTATATTTATAAATATATTTTATTTATAAAATATTTATATTTTTTATAAAATGTATATGTACAGTATAACATATATATATATATATATATAATTGGAGAGAATTGTAAATAAACAACAAAATTGAACATTAAACACTTTCAAGTCTCCCCCTTTTCTCATAATAATGCTTAATACAATTTTTACTCTCCCCATTAACATCACTGCAGCCATTCAAAAGACATTGCAGCCATTCAAAAATATATTTGCATAATATGTTTTGGTTCACACACTCCACCCTCAATTACACACAGTTCTGTGCACAGCAGAAGTATGACCAGCTGGTGGAAACTCGAACCCACACTCAGTTATCTCCACTGGTATCTGCACTACTTCCTCTAGCCGTGCTTGGCTGGGGAAGAATTTACCCTTTGTCCTCACCGATGTGGGCCTCACATGAATCCAGTATCTCCAGTAGTAGACATCCTCATTAAAGATCCTGAGATGGATGTCATGTTGTGGCTTGGAGACTTTCCTCATCTGGGCTGTAGACAGAAACATTCTCCAGCGAAGAGAGAAGCGCTGTAGGTGCCCAGATTCAACAGATGTGTTTTCCTTAAACGTCCATTACCATGACCAGATGATATGGCTGCTTTCAACCGATAGTGGTTGTCAGCTGTGAAGGAGGGGGAGGAGGTTGGACAAAGGAGGGATATATATATTAGTATTTTAAATAGAGTTTAAAAATTAATTTCTTTCATTATTTAATTATATTATTTTAATATTGTAATTTATATTTATAAATATATTTTATTTATAAAATATTTATATTTTTTATAAAATGTATATGTACAGTATAACAATTTGAAACAAACATGAGTTATATTAAAAATTTACAGTAGTAGACATCCTCATTAAAGATCCTGAGATGGATGTCATGTTGTGGCTTGGAGACTTTCCTCATCTGGGCTGTAGACAGAAACATTCTCCAGCGAAGAGAGAAGCGCTGTAGGTGCCCAGATTCAACAGATGTGTTTTCCTTAAACGTCCATTACCATGACCAGATGATATGGCTGCTTTCAACCGATAGTGGTCTGTTTAGCATAACTGAGATTAAAATATGATTAAATCTGTTTTACATAATTGTTAGGACAAAAATAGATAAGATTGCATTAAAAACCCAGGTTATTTTGGCTATTCCTCTATTATTTTCATGTGCTAGCTCATAAAAAGCACAAAAATAAAAATGCAATAAAATCTACATTAAACATCCATGAAAAGCCCCCTCCTGTTCACACCGCAGCACATTTCTGGGCATGGAGGAAACATGAACATTATTTCAGCTTTTCTGTACAGGCACTAGTAAAAACTCTAATGAGACGGAGCCAGTCAGCACAATATAACTTCCATCATTCTGTTTTATTTCTAGCTGTTAAAACTTTAGGGTGTTGCACACATAAAAACGTGAAATAAATTTGAAATACTCTTCTCTGGTTGAAACAAAACGACAGTTGTTGTCGTGAAAGGAACATATGCATTTCACAAATGAGATCTCCTTGATATCTCAACTGTTTCTTCACAGCATTTCTATTCATATTTATTTCTTTATTTTTAAGGAATAAACTGCCAGTTAATACACTGTTTAGTTAGTTGCGTGTGTTTGATTCACTAAAAGGTTCTGGCTCATTCGTTTGGGAATCAGACAACACTAGTTGCGCTGTATGTTTCTGATTCAGTAAAAAGAACTGATTCATTAGATTCATTCATTTGGGAATCACCTGCTTTTACTGTATTTTTTTATTTACTAAAAAAAGAACTGGCTCATAAGAGTCGTTCATTGAGGAATCAGACTACACTGGCTGCACTGTATGTTTTTGATTCAGTAAATGGAACCGATTCATTAGAATCATTCATTCAGAAATCGGACAACTCTGGTTTTACTTTATGTTTTTCATTTACTGAAAAGAACCGGCTCATGAAAGTCATTCATTCAGGAATCAGACTACATTGGTTGTGCTGTATGTTTTTGATTCAGTAAAAAGAACAGATTCATTAGAGTCATTCATTTGGCGAGTCATTCGTTCAGATAATCACTCGACACTGGTAGTATTAATGTCAAAGTGTTTTATCATCTTACAATGCACATTTGAGAATTATTAACCGGTCCAAAAATAAAAAAATGGAACCGATTCTGAAAAAGACTTATTTAAGAGCAACCACTGAGCATACAGCCATGCAGAATGTATGAAGACAACCATGCTTAATTTATTATGTTAACTACTTGGGAATTTGTAACATATTTCTTGATATAAATTGTCCTAAAACTCTCAAATGCTTGTCAGATTAGAACAGATGATATTTTGCAATCCCAACAGCAGATTATAATATGCACCAGTACACCAGAGCAGATCTCCCACTGGGAAAATTATGTTCTCTGAGATGCATTTCTAGACAGATTGGCACCATGCAACCGACACTTGACATTCAAATAATGCTCTTCAGGCATATTCATGTTGCCACAACATTACACAAATATTGCAAAAGCACCACATGTGGAGTCCTCCTGCCTAACAAATTCAGAGCATTGATCTTAATAATAGCTGCTAACAGATCGGCCTACACAGGCCTTGGCCGAGAATCATTAACTACACCTGATCAAGTGTGTTTGCAGACGCAGACACGCTTTTCCTGTTCAAGAGACAACAGTGCTGATAGTATGACATATCTGATTGCTTATCACACACTTAGTTGAGTAACATCTTATCAAAGGTATGGATCTGTGTTTTTAGGAACCATTAAAGTAGGCAAGTCATGCAAACAGTCTGTTTCATATTATTGTGGATACTTCTGTACTGTTATGAACACAGTGCATAGCTAACGCAGCTGCAGTTCAGCGCTTTAACACAAACCCACAGCTGCCAAGAAACATTGTGAGAAGAGAATGTTAATCCTTCAGGGTATTTTTTTCCTCACAATCTTTCTGCAGCCTATGAGAAGATGGAATAACATGCAGTGATTAATCCGTACAGCGTCATAATGTCCATTTTCCTGTTTTGGCCAGGAGATTTTCATATTCTGGGTTGTTTTTCAGTATCTGAGAGACAGGAATAGCATGCATGATACAGTCAGTGACATTGTTCTGCAGACTTTTTTCCACACATTTTATTGGAAAATCTGCAAAATGCTGTGCACTGAAATGATTCACCCAACATAATTGAACACTATCAAGTCTCACCCTTTTATCGTTATGCTCAAAAGCATAAAAATAATACTTTATTTCAATATTTTTACTCTCCCCATGCAAAGCATGCTGGGAATTGCAGTTTCAATTATGTCAACGTCATAAATAATTTTCAAGTACGCAACTGGTTCACATTCACCCAACACATTTTAGAGAATCACATTAATTGAAAGCCAAGAAATCAAGTTTAAAAGAGAAACTTAATTGTGTTGTGTAGATCACAAACAGTGTTGGGGAGTAACTAGTTACATGTAACGGACTTACATAATTTAATTACAAAATAAATGTAACTGTAATCTGTTACTGAGAAAAAATGTGGAATTAAATTAGTTACTTATGAAAATGTTAATGATTGCAAAGGGGGTTACATCTGAATATTTTCACACAGATATGATTGATTCATATCCCAAATTGCATTGAGACACCAATGTTTCAGGACTAACCCTAACCCTAATCAGTGTTGAGTGCTACTGTAAGGTTAACCCTGCCTGCTTTAAATGTTTCATAACGATTAACAGATTAGAAAAATTTTGAAACAAATAGAAATTTAAATTTAGAAAAGTAATCAAATATGAATCAAATGTAATCAGTTACACTAATTAAAAAAAGTAATTGATATATTTACACTACTTATTACATTCTAAATAGGGTAACTTGTAATCTGTAACCTATTACATTTCCAAAGTAACCTTCTCAACACTTATCACAAATAATATGATTGAGAAAATCGGACAATCTGTATTTTGAATTTTTTTTCAGTGTGGAATGAAATTAAAGCACCTGGCTTGACAAGTGCCATATTTCCTAATTCTTACTTATGTGTAAGCCACAGAACTCTAATTTAAACATGGTAAAACTGGTTAAATAGAGCTTAGAGTATAGTTACATCACTGGCTAATAACATTAGCACATTTGATTAAATAGTTAAAGTCAGCATAAAATTGAAATTCCCCCTCTATTTTCTATATACATTTTGAAGACCTTATTATCAACAATTAATCAATGCATGTGCTTGTTTTTAATCATGTGTTTTTTTTAAACATGTTTGATCATGGATTTCTTCAATTATTTTGTCTGCTTAGACCCCACCTCTGTATGCTTATGTTCACCTGCTTCTACTGTTGTGTGCCACGCCCACATCTCAACATCCAATCACTGATCATTACATAGAACCAAAGCCCCGCCCAAAGTTCTTCTTTTTCCATGATCAGTTACACTCAGATGTACGTCATAATACGGACGAAAATATCTGTCGCTACATTTTTTTTTGTCACAACTTCAATATACAAACATGCAAGGGGGCAGAAAATAAGTAGAACTTTATGAATTATGTCCAATTGAATACTGTGAAAATCTTTCTTCTGACTTACTTATATTTTTTGTCCAAGAGGTCCATGAGTTTCAAGAGCCTATTGAGCATTTCAATGAGCATTTACAGATTAGAAAAAGCTGCAACACCAAACATCCCCCTTCACAACACAGAATCCCAGAATCAATGCTAAATCTTTGCATTTTTGTAGCTACAGGCATCATGCAGTTTGGCAGCAATGATTAATTATTTTCTACAGCGTCTGTTGTGCTAATTTCTCAACGGTCGTATATCTTGAGAGCCAAAGTGTCAGATCAGTGTGAGTTTTAGGCACTGGAAGCATACAGGCATATGGAAATTTTGACAAAACTCACATCTGGAATGTTACATTGAGTAATTCGCTCGCTGTCACAAAAAGTGCATCCAAATAGGGAGGATAACCACATACCAAAACAGGCAGTGACATTAACCTTGACTCGAAGCCAGCTGCTAAAGACAAAGATTGATGGAACATTTTATAAATCATTGTGGTTTCACTCGTTGATGACTAAAAACAGAAGGAAGAGCCAAAAAAATGAGGTTCCTTTAAACAAATATAAGACAAAGCCTTTATCGTAGACTCATTCATGATCCACGAAAAGGAAGGTGCTAATTACGGCAGGCACCGATAGCGATACCAATCTCTCAATCTGAGTAAGGAAGGGTGTATTGCAAAGAGCGACTTATTTGTTGACATGACATGGCTGCAATTAGATTGAATAATTAGCTCGGCACAGCCCAGTTTTCAATAGCTTTAATATATGTGACCATTAAACTAAAATTAGCCATTTTATGCAGCCTGTACGCAGCTGATCTTGACTAATGACTGTTCATTGACTAATAAATTATTTTAAAATCAGCTTACGCAGTGGCGCCATTAGTATTTCTTTCGCAGTTTCTATACTGCACACATTTTTATAGTTGATATCAGGAAATGAAAACTTAACTGAGCTATAGGAGATATGAGTCTAAAGCCATAACATCTTGCTTTAGGCGTACAACTAATCAGAGTTACACATGGAAGAGTCACAGCTAAAGTATGTTAGTTTATGTTCAGCATAACTGTGATCCTATCTGCATCTTTATTGCATCTTTAAAGATCATTAAAGATCTTTAAAGTCAGCACAACTAAATTGTGTCATAAGAAGTAACTGATTACATGTAATTTGGAATACATAATCAGTTAGATTCAATTCCATTTTAAAACACTTATAATCAGATTACAGTTACCAGACAGCACTGGTTGTAAAATAATAAAAACCATATTGCACACACCTAAAATGCATATTAAAGCACAGGTTATTCCTTTCTAACTTAAACTATCTGAATTTAGTGAAACTTTGGACCTGTTTGTCTTCATCTCCCTATTGTGACCTCTCACCCGTGCTCTATGCATGTAACTCCAAGAGGCTATTAACCTTTAACCCCACGCGGTGGTGAAAGCTCTCAGTCCCAGCATGCAACAGCTGCTGAGTGCCCATTGTATATAAATACAAACCCTCTATTTCCCCGTTTATCCCAGCGGAGGTTATAGTCATATCCCTTCCTCTCCATTTGCTGACCTTACGTTCCAATGGGCTAAACTTGTGGCACTAGCAGAAAGACGACTCAAACAAACTTCACTGCTGTGTTTGGCTTATAATGATGTTTGTGCATTTTGATACAGAGAGTAAAATGGATCAGTAAAATAGAATATATACATTATCCATCTGCCACAAATGTGTTTATTTACTGCAATCAATTTGAAACTAGTTACAAACATTTTTTTAAAGTGATTGGACTGGATGGTTCTTGCTGGTCATTCCTGTAGCTGTAATTATATCTCCGTAAACATGTAACCAATCTGAAACTATTCACTAACTTTCTCCTAGACAGACTCCAACACACATATTTATTTTATTCTATTAGCATCTCTGCAGTTGACATGTGAGCCTTAGTAACTGATGGCGGGCAAATATTAATAATAATAAATGGCATCTATCTAGCAAAATATTTACAGGCATCAGTTCCCAGGACAATATTTATGAGTCTGTTAGTGTAGAAGCCAGTGTCTGTTTGATGACTACCCACCCCTCGCAAACAGGAAGTGAAAACCGGATTGGAATTATGTGGACTGTAACAGTTGGTCGGGACGCCTGAGTTTGGGGGAGGATGGGGCCGAGGGGCCCCACAAGCTTCGTGGGCTCTTTTTGTGTGTGTATTCAGCTCTTCCATTGCGCCTTCAGACCAGCAATGAACAAGAAAAACCTAAACCGTTCACAAAGCTTTTCATTCATCCAGGATTTTGGGATATGAGATTGAATCACACAATTAGATTACGAATTGAATGATCTCATCCAATCAATGCCGGATTACATGTACCGGTAATCTGAATTATGTAATGAGATTCCAATTAGATTAAATTACATATTATTCACACAATGGTAAAAATGATTTTCTGCTGTCACCACCATCGAGCTAGGTGGGCGTGGCTTCAGCAACCTGCTCCCACCTCTTTGCCCATTTTCGATTATCCGGGAGTGACGCGAGGTGACGCGCTGCCAAGATGGCAACAGCCGCCTCCGCCCACTTTTGAGGGGGGAGGGGGGCCAATCGAACTCGGGTTCGGAGTTCGGACCAGGCAAGCGAACCAAATGTGAAAGCACCCTAAAAGTAATCTAAAAAGTAGTCAGAAAATGAGTAACCTAGATTACTTTATTAACTACAATTTTCATCATGTAATCTGTAATCAGTAACAGACCACAATTTGTAAGTAATCCACCCTGATAGATCGAAGGGCATAAAAATCGAAGTCGTTGGGTCTCGTTTTGTCTGTCAGCGGGCTAATGTGATGAGACAAGCATATAGAGCAAAAACATTCTATCTCCCTTTATAACTCTCGCCGTTTCACTCCAGCCACGCCATATATCAGTCCAAAAGGAAATCCCTCTTTTGTTCCTCAAGGAAACCGAGAGAAGGGGTGAGGCAGAAGGATGTGTCACAGTATTTCAAACAGCTGGAGAGAGCCTGCCGAAGCTGCTGTGAGATAAACCTGTTTGGATAGCGCCGGCCACTTGTTGTGTCAGATCTCCTGAAGAAAGCCACAGATCATGTGGGTTCCTCACGATGGCGTAAAGGAACAAATGCTATCCAGAAACACTGTAAAGTGGATTTAGGCCTCTAAACAGGCTTGTCTAATGGAAGTGTATCTGACTTTGATTTCTGTTTGAACCAGAGGCTAATGATTAAGGGAGCGGAGGAGTCCTGGTGAGCTGGATGCTGTTTGGACTGACTAATGGATGGGAGGGGAAGGGTTCAGACTAATTGCCACCATGTTGAGCTCCCTGGGGAATCAATGGGTCAGTCCAACAATGGACGAGAGGTCTGACCACCAGCACACTTCAGGCTTGATTTGATTTATCCCCACATTAGATTATGCCCTCTGAGACCAGCAAAGAATGTCCCTCTGGACAATAATCACTAACCAAAACCACATTACACCACAATTATGAGTCAGACCTTTTCTTTTCGAAGTCTGAAATATGACTGCATTATTACCTTTTACAATGAAAAGAATCTGAAGTAACTATTAATACTATTTGTTGAATATAATTGAATTTTATATTTGACGCATTCTCAAGTATTAATAAAATTCATTCAAAAGTTATTAATCATTATCGTATATAATAAGGTAAATATTAATATTGTAAAAACATCTAGTGAATATTAAGAGGAAGATGTCTATATATAAAAAATATATATTCTGCAGTAAATAAAACAAAGATTGGAGTACATTTTACAAGAAAATACTATTTCAGTATTTCTACTTCAAAATTTCAGATTTAATTCAATGTGTTACTTGTTTTTTTTCTTCTTAATTATTTGTAAAAACTGACTAGCAGTTTCTAAGTCAAAAAAGTAAATTCTACACCAAATTTCAGTGTGGTTGCCGGAAATTCTCTGTAAAAAATACAGAGACAATGTAAAAACTTTACAGCATACTGCTAACCATGATAATAAACACATAACAGAATATGGCTTTTTTTATTTACAAATTAAAAAAAAATATATATATATTCATAAGCCAGATTTAAATATGCTAAATTAAATATTATAACATTAACAACTTGATTCTAATATATATATATATATATATTCTATATTTATCTATCTATCTATCTATCTATCTATCTATCTATCTATCTATCTATCTATCTATCTATCTATCTATCTATCTATCTATCAAATTAAATTAAATCTACCTAAAAAATGTCCTTAAAAAAAACGTAAATGGCTGCTGTGGTTGCCAGACATTCTCTGTAAAAAAAATAAGAAAATTAAAAAATAAATCCTGTACCTTAAAATATACTGATAACCACCATAATAAACACATCGTATAACAGAGCATGGGTTTTTATTTATAAAATGTAAAGAATTTTTTTTTTATTATTAAATGGCATGTTATAATATTAATAAAATATTATATATTTTTCTAATTAAATTTTTAAAATATAAAAATATAAATTTAAATAAATAAAAAAATATATTATAAATGCAAAAAGTTTGTTTAACAGAAAATTACCAAGACATTGTATTGTTAAACTTAAAAATAATCATAACCAACTTACTGTAGTACTTTTACATTATTTCCCATTACAATTTTAACATTTATCAGAACCATTTTTGCAGGATACCTCAAAATGAACAGGGTGTTCAGTGTAGGACATGTGGACAGCAGAGGTGTTATCTGAGGTGTTTGGCTTTGCCGTGCCATCAGTTTGTTTCTGTTTTGGCCAGCCTAGTGTGGAGAGGAAATGAGGTACTCTTAGTACACAAACTATCACCGTAAAAAGCAGTCACTCTGTCAAAAACAAGCCTCTTCTCAGCACACCAAATAAACCATTAAACGCTGTAGGGGCTGCGCCAACCACAGTCAAAGCAAACAATGTCGTTTAGACCACCGCAACCCACAGGTTGTAAAAGTCCCCTGTGAAATGTGTCAAAGCGAATCGAGGTGAAGTTTACGCCTCAGGAGTGCACATCAAAACTGTGATACAGTCACAGCTAATGGCCTCCTGACTGACCTCTGAGTCTGTCTGATTACAGACAAATCATAAGAAGCTCAGCAATGAATCTGTTAGTGGAACCAAAACTACTAAGCGTTATATTCACATTGCAGCTGACACAGAACAGCATACGTTGTTTACGTCCAGCGGATATTCTCCAAAATGGCACCAGGGTGATGCTGAGGAAACGAATTGTTGAATAAATTTGTTATTTTTTTTCTTTTGCGCACAAAAAGTATTCTCGTAGCTTCGTATAATTGCGGATGAACCACTGATGTCACATGGATTATTTTACAGATCTCCTTGCTACATTTCTGGACTTGGGAACATTTCAGTTTTGTTTTGTTTTTTTCTTTTGTGCACAAAAAGTATTCTCGTAGCTTCGTATAATTGCGGATGAACCACTGATGTCACATGGATTATTTTACAGATCTCCTTGCTACGTTTCTGGACTTGGGAACATTTCAGTTGCGTTGGTGTCTATGGGAGGGTCAGACAGCTCTCAGATTCCATCAAGAATATCTTAAATTGTGTTCCGAAAATGAACGAAGGTCTTACGGGTTTGAAACGACATGAGGGTGAGTAATTAATGACAGAATTTAAATTTTTTGGTGAACTAACCCTTTAAATGCAATATAGATTTTCAACATAAATAAAAAAACAATTTAATAGCATTTTTAGGATTTCACAGTACTGCCTTATATATATATATACATATATATATACATACATATATATATTTATGTATTTATAAATATATATATATCTATTTATTTAAGCATTTTTAGCATGATAAATTGCTGTCTTGTTAAATATAATATATTCAATTGACTGTATATAGTGAATTAGCCAACTCACTGACGCATTTTTACATTCATTTCCGTTAAAATTACAAACAATTATTTGTCTATCAGAAATGGCCCTGTGTGCACGATCAATTATAATGATGGCCAGGTTACATGCTCCATGCAAACGCACGCTGTGCACTTGAGTCCAAATGAATTTATGTGCAGGAAGCAGCGTGAACTCCAGAATGAAGTGCTACACGCCACATTATCAATAACTCACTCTGAAGCCGTCTCACTGTTTCCTTCTGAATGGTTTACATTTTTCTCAGATGACCAGCTCACGGCCGAGGTAATTAGAGCAGACCAGCTGTATTGTGCTGTGAAGCGCTAGCAGCTGTCCCGGAGCAATGGACACTCATTACCGCCGGCCTTCGTCATCTGTCAAAATGCAATATTGCGAGAGGCTTTACTGGCACGATAAACAAAGGTTTACATGGCCGAAGCATTAATAAACATTACATGGCCACAATGTACACAATAAAGCACCTCTCTCGTTGTGTTTGGGCTGCATGTGCAGGCGGGACGGGGGTCTGGCACCATCCGGCTCAGGGCCAGCATGCTGCGCTCCGGCCTGTGAATAAATGTGCGCATAGCTCATTCAAGCCTGACAGCAAGGGGTCTGGAACCCGCCGGGCCGCTCGGCTGAAAGGAAGGTGTGAGAAAGAATGTTAATGGCTCTTAATTAAGGATGGCTCTGATAAGGAGGTTCGGTGAGGTTGGGGGTTTGATTAGAGGCCCTGGAGAGATGTTTGCACCTGAGGAGCATTTCATCGATTGGCCTGGCAGGGGGGGACTCACTAGCTTGCCATTCATTTACTAACATGATGTGTATCAAATCAGATGGGACTGTGTGGGAGAAGTAAACAGTGAGAGGGGGTGCCCGATTATTTATTCTAACCGTTTGAGTGGGAAACGGGCACAAACAATCACACGTTAAACAAAAAAAGCCCCCAGGCCATGAGGCTGTTGTATGCGTACAGCGACCTGCCGGTGAAAATTCCAACTAAAAGTCCCAAAAAAGCCAGTCTGACAATATGCAAGACTAGAAGTGGGAAAAATGTGACAAAGTAATTGAAAAACCTTTTAAAAGTTTCAAGTAAGCTTCTTTCTCAGTTGTATGTTATACGATTCACCAGTTGACTGCTAATGTTGACTCACAGTCTTAAACCAGTCTGGAGGAAATGGACCGCAAAGCTGTTTGCACAGCAGATAATGCAAGTCCTAATTTAGAAAATCCCCCCAAAAAGGTTATAAGGGCAAAACAAGTCAAGACAGGAGGAGCGATATTCAAGAAAATTTCATCAAAACAGCAGAATTTACTTAAAAAATAGTTTTTGATTCAATAGCATTGTTCAGTGGCATAATTTTATACTAGTTTCCTATATTTATTTTTCTTTTCATTTTGAGGTGAAAATGTGGTGATACAGGCCCCTAAATATAGTATATGTTTAGGGACGCCAATATAATTATATAATAGTTGCATTTTATTAAAGCAAACAAAAAAGTTAGATTGATATAATTTACAAAAGTATTTTGTAAGAAATTGTAAAAAAAAACTAAACAAAAAAAAACAACAACAACATTTCATATATAAACAAAAAAGAAAGAAATATTATTAAAACATTATATATAAAATATTTTATTATAATATATATATATATATATATATATATATATAGAAAAGAATAAACAGTTGTCACTCAGAAATTGCTAGAAAATTTCACTATTAATTATAAAGGAACAGCAAGTAACACATTCAATTAAATGCTTTTATTTGCTACTTTAAAAAAATCCACAGTTATTGTGTATATATATATATTTAATATAATATAATTTAATAAACTTAACATTAAACAGCAAAATATTTATTTTGGGGAGAAATATGACATGGATAGTTTTTCATGAGATTGTTTGTAAAGATAGGCAGTAAAGCTATTTTATCATGTTATTAAATATCACCATGCTACCAAATCATGTTCAGTTTAACACGAATACTGGATGCGCGCATGAATGCAAATGCTTTGCATGAGCGAATCTCACAAATGCTTTGCATGAGCGAATCTCACAAATCTTTTAATTTGTGAGATTCGCTCATGCAAAGCATTTGCATTCATGCGCGCATCCAGTATTCGTGTTAAACTGACAATAATCACAATGCACATGAAATATTTGAGCCTGTTGAGCTCAAAAGTGAAAAAGCGAGAAAGTGACAGTTTCAAGGACAGGCAATTCATTTTGATTACGAGGGATTGGCCCCAAGGGAGAAATCTCAGAGATCTATGAGGCACATGGCTTAGTAATGCTGAGTGTGTGTGTGTGGAGAGAGAGAGAAAGAGAAAGAGAAAAAGAAAAGACTGGGGGTTGATCGTAAACTCAAACCTTGACACCAGCCTAACTATGACACAGGAGCCGTGGCCCTCCCAGACCCACGGCTGGGCCCTCGGGGCCCCACTCCCATTACGATCTCGCACTCAATTGTCTGCTGTGTGTGAGAGGGCTCAGGGAGCAGATGCACTCTATATCATACCTGTCAACAGGCGCGCTTAACAGCACAGCCCAGGAACACACACACACACACACACACACACGGCCGGGGCTGCAACACGACACCGAGCGTGAAACTGGGTCATCTTAGCCAGAGACAAAGACTCTGGAGCTGACAGCAGGAGTTGAAATCTGGCCAAAAGGCATTGGCAGTGCCATATCACGAACAGTCGGGCGCAGGAGGGGTTATAACGATACCCGTGAACGCTATGTGGAAAAAAAAGTGTGTTACTCAAATCACGTAATTAGGAATCTGCTATTGAAAGAAACTCTCTCTGTACGCTGAGAGGCGCAGGTTAGCCGTTCACATCGAACTCAGCACTGCCAATCATCTGGTTTGTGCCTTCGTGTGAGAAAATCTGTGATTAATTCATTCATGGTCTTGGCTCAAACTGCACATGCGGTCACAGAAAATAGCAGGATTTAATTGCATGCATATGATTCTCTCTGGCAGATTAATTAGTGCAGTTGGAATTGTGAGGTAGGCCTATACTCTGTCTTGAATTCTTTAAGAAGACTGAAGTGCTGAGTTCACTTGTTTCAAATGTGGTGTAAAATAATATAGATTTGGAGACCACATGGGCAAAACATGTGCTTCCCTCAAATTTCTTTTTATAATATGGGCTCTTAAGATTTGTCCCTTTACAAGCTATTCATTTTTTTTCTCCATTTTCTTATAATAAGTTGACCATTGCATAATAAGTCTTACAGCACGAGGGGCAAAAATCATCAGAACAGCGACATCGTGTGGTCAGTCTGATAACTGCAGCTTTTGTTTTAGTCCTGAGTGACATGAATAGAACAAAACAGAACAGAACAGAACAGAACAGAACAGAATAGAATAGAAAAGAATAGAATAGATTCAGGTTGTTAAAACAAATAAAAAGGTACAATAATAATGTATTTTTTAAAGCATTTGCAGCTTCAGTCTGGGAACTGCTGGGAAAAACTCTTGAATTGTTTTTGATTTATGGAATATTTGAAATCTGGCATCTGTTCAACATGGAGAAGCCATTATCTATAATTGCATTCAGGGGCAGTTCTCGGGTGGATATCCAGGGCTTAGCTCAGAGACATCCATGTATGTGTCAGAATACATGGAATACACTTATTTAAAATATATATATATATATATTTCATCTAAATTTTCATCTAAAATGAGCATTTTTATCAGACTCCTATATTTATTTTCATTTATTTCATGGCATAGAAAAGGACCTATACATTGTCATTAAAGTAAAACTACTGAACCTAAACATAGGAGTCTGATAAAAATGCTAATTTTAGAAGAAAATTTCAGATGGCACTTAGAGGCTTTTGCATCTGAACTGATTTGTCCCTTTACAAGCTATTCATTTTTTTTCTCCATTTTCTTATAATAAGTTGACCATTGCATAATAAGTCTTACAGCACGAGGGGCAAAAATCATCAGAACAGCGACATTGTGTGGTCAGTCTAATAACTGCAGCTATTGTTTTAGTCCTGAGTGACATGAATAGAACAAAACAGAACAGAACAGAACAGAATAGAATAGAATAGAAAAGAATAGAATAGATTCAGGTTGTTAAAACAAATAAAAAGGTACAATAATAATGTATTTTTTAAAGCATTTGCAGCTTCAGTCTGGGAACTGCTGGGAAAAACTCTTGAATTGTTTTTGATTTATGGAATATTTGAAATCTGGCATCTGTACAACATGGAGAAGCCATTATCTATAATTGCATTCAGGGGCAGTTCTCGGGTGGATATCCAGGGCTTAGCTCAGAGACATCCATGTATGTGTCAGAATACATGGAATACACTTATTTAAAATATATATATATATATATTTCATCTAAATTTTCATCTAAAATGAGCATTTTTATCAGACTCCTATATTTATTTTCATTTATTTCATGGCATAGAAAAGGACCTATACATTGTCATTAAAGTAAAACTACTGAACCTAAACATAGGAGTCTGATAAAAATGCTAATTTTAGAAGAAAATTTCAGATGGCACTTAGAGGCTTTTGCATCTGAACTCTTCATATATAGGCTACTTTGTTATTATGGAAATACCCGAGATGGCTTGAAGAAAACAGATAAACCATATATTGTCGCAGTTGTGTGTTTGCTGTCTTCTTGTTTGATCACTTAAAGCATTTTAACTTCTTTTTATTCAGTTACAGCGATAGCCGGATGCCTTTGTCCCCATAGATATGATAGGTAGTTGCCACATTCAACCTCTCCAGACACGTCAATTCATCCGCCATCTTTGAACGGTCAATGTGACATCTCTCACAATATCACAAGATGCCACAACATTGTGCAGCATCTGGTTGTAAAAATCACCAAAAATAAATTTATGAAGAAACTGAATAAACTTTCACAGGTAAGAATGTGTTGATTTGTGCTTTTAATACAAAGTTCTGGCATGAAACACTAGATGGCGCAGTCCGATAGGTCTAACTCAATCTGACCTAATGACATCATTATCACATGGCACAGCTGATTGGTTCTCTCCTGTATCGGTAGCCAATGAGCTCGCTGCTCAACATTCAAATATATGACTAGTGCTTGCCGTAGCAGTTGCAGCTTGCTTCAGAAACCCTCCACCTTCCCCAGCTCCACCTGTATAGATCTGCTATGAGGTAATTCATGTATGCTATATGGGGGTTATTTCATGTATGTTATATTTGCAGCAGCAATATTTCTTACATGCTCACAGCAGCATGTTGTGGATGTATTGGCAGTAGCAAGTCTCGTTACTTGCTCTGCCGCAGCAGCAGCGTAGCAGATCTATTCCGCCAAGACCAAATACATTAACATTGTCATGTACATTACCATGCCAATCCCTCCGAGAGTTGTCATAACAGAAATATATTTTTTTAAGTGAAAGTGACAGCGAAAGTGACGTAACATGTGGCCAAGTATGGTAACCCATACAATTCGTGCTTTGACTTTGACCCATCAAAGTATATGCACACCAGTGAGTAGAACACACACACACACACACATTAGGTTTCTGTGAATTGTGGGGACTTTCCATAGACTTCAATTACTTTTATACTGACCAAACTATATATTTTTGTTTGTTTTGTTTTAAGTTGCACCTCGTAAAAAATTCTAACATTTTCCATTGACACTTTACTAATAGAGAACTTTTTGAATAAAACCATTCTCTGATGACATTAAAGAAATCATTCTCCAAAAAAAAAAAACATTCTGTCAAGATTTCCATGTTTAGGTGAACATCCCAAATACAGCAGGTGATCAGTGTTAGTACGGATACCTGTGCACATAACCGAGTCTGTGGACTGAATCTCCAGCTATCATCTCAGCCAGGCAGAAGTGAACCTGTCCTCCGGGATATGATCACCAGACTTACTCAGCAATGTCAGCAGATCTCCACAGTAATCCACGAGCAGATGCTGCAGAGCAGAAGAGGAAAGACACTCATAAACAAGAATGAACAGACAGCACTGTACATCTGACAAACTCAAGATCACTGGTTCATGAGTACTGGAACACAACACACTATGGAACTGAATCATGTGTCTTTTCAACACTTTTCACTTGTTTTGTTTTCATCTGCTTCACCCATTTGCTCTTTTTACATTGACTATCACTCAACAACAATTTCTCAAATATTTATTACTGATAAATTTAACATTCACCTCAATGGTATCGACTTTTGTAAAAATCAAACTTTTTTCACTTATTTCTTTTAATATCATATAACCAGCGAGCTAAGCCAGTATTAGTGCTGACAGTGTCATGTAAACTTGACACCTTTGGTAGGCCTAAGGTATCAAAAAAGAAGCACGTGAAAATAAATTTGCATTGTAATCCTTTTGATCTTTTATAAAAAATAAAAAAAATCACAGAAACCTAACTGTTCATTGAAGTAAAACAAATGAAATTGGGGGAAAATCTCATTATGAAATGAATGTTTTTATCTAATACACGTTGGCCACAATTATTGACACCCAATTTGCTTAGACAACAGCTCTAAATCTTTCCTACACTGCCTGATGAGTTTGGAGATCACCTGACAAGATCAGAGAGCATTTTTCTATGCAGAATCTCTCCAGAATGCAGCACAGTATAACTTGCAAAATATGTTGCATTTGGGCACTAAATTCACTTTTGCAGGAAGCTTGAATGAATGTTTCACTTGTAGTTCAGAGATGGTTCATTTTCTCTTGGTCTGTCAGTCTATACAAACTCTGAAGCAAGGCTGAAACATTGCATTATGTTTAGCCTTTAAAGTGCTTGCAAAAAATGCTATTTTACTAGTCCAACTAGTCGCCGTGTGGCGTACGGCCCGCCCTTAGACTGATCAATAATAGCTACTAACTTGCGATTCGCGAACAAATGGTTCTTTTGAACAGTGATTCAGTCCAAACGATTCTTTGCGGAATTACTTTTGGTTTTAACGGTAAAGCTGTGAAGTCTGAACAACACTGCTGCTCATACTGTTAAGAACAGGCTAATGGGCGAACAATATCACAACTTGACACACACACAAAAATAAATAAAAATGAAACAATATGGCGCGCGTGCAATACTTTTAACTAAAACGTATTGGTGAATCATTTGAACTGATTCAATGAAAACTGTCCGAACAAACCGATTCCCTGAAATGATTCCCAATGCTAATATATTGATCGGTAGAATGACAGAAACATTTTCTCCGTAATATATTTCGTCTAACAACATATCGTGTTTTCTATATTTGTTTCCTTAACAAATATTGAAGGGATATTTGACTGCATGGAAAATGCACGTTCTCTCTCTTCCTCGTTTCAATTCCCCCAAAACTCGCTGAACCAGATTTCACGGGACAGGTGCTTTTTTTAAACGGCAGAAGACGGTTCGCGGAAAGAGGAAGACAGTGTTATGATTATATCTCCATTAAAAGTTTGTGCAAGTTTCATGACCCACTATGGCAGTAAACTTGAGTAAAAACGGACCCGCGCTCACAGACGCTTATAATGATGTGGTGAACGGGAGAACGGCCACAAACTGGTAAGATAGCTACATAAATCATCATACTACAACATAGTCTGCTGTCGAAAATGGATGAATGAATGATATTTTCTAAGACTGAGACATTTGAACGTAATTATATAATGTAGCTTCAAATGAGGTATTTCTCTTTAACATAACATGCAAATTGCTTCTCAAGAAATCCAGGTATAGCCTATTACATAACTCGTGCTCAAAAGGGAATTATTTGTTGCTTAATGTGTAATCTGTAGATGATTTTTGCACGTTATAGATGTTTGTTGTCTTGTGTTGTCTTTGTAATCTTCAATCATTTTGTAACAGAAGGATCCTGCATACAAATAAACTGTATTTGTTGATTATAGGGTGTTGTTCACCTATGAAGGGAACAGTAATGACATTCGGTTTGCAGGGAAGGGAGGTGAGTGAATTTGTTTCAAATAAGATCTTAAAGAATGCAGGTAAGAGTGCCAAAAGAGTGATGTCATTCTTTTTTGTCCTATTTGATGAGTATACAATTACAAACGCTTGTGTGTTTTAGATGGTGGGCTTGAAGAAATGGTGGAGGAACTGAACAGCGGCAGAATCATGTACGCCTTCTGTAAAGTGTTGGACCCCAGCTCTGGAGTTCCCAAGTTTGTGCTCATCAACTGGGTACGAACTGACAAAAATGTCCAAAACCAAATGTACTGATGAGAACTAGCCTACTTTATTATGTAAAGTGAAAAAATACAAATTCTGTCAACCTCATGTTCCAGACTTTTGGGTAATCTTCAAAACACAAATTAAGATTTAAAAGAAACCTGAATAGTTTCTGCCCTTCGGTTGAAATCCCAGGGAACTAAAATAAAGATCCAGAAAGGTCATAAAGGCACCATAAAAAATAGGTTTTGATCATATAAAACCTATAACGCGACAGTATCTCTTTGCATAACTTGGATTAAACCACTTGATTCATATGGAACTATCCCTCTCTCAACTTATATTTTACAAATCATCTTTATACTATTATTTGGTTTCAGACTGGCGAGGGAGTCAAGGATGTTAGAAAGGGTGTTTGTGCCAATCACGTTCATTCAATGGCCAATTTTCTGAGGGTGAGTGTAAGATGCAGCTTTCATTTTGTAGTTACATTAGGGTCAAGTAATTTCATTCACAACCAATTCCTCATTTTAAATGTGTATCTTATGAAAGGGTGCCCATGTGACCATCAACGCCCGATCAGATGATGATGTTGAACCTGCTGCCATCATGGAGAAGGTGGCCAAGGGCTCGGGCGTCAACTACAACATCCACAAAGAATCAAAGCAGAACAATAATTGTGACCCTCCTGGACGTGTGGTGAGTGAGGCGATGAATTATGTCCATACCTCATATTTATAGAGGCTTTGAATGTCTGCATGTTTGCCTTCCTATTCCAATGTCTTTGTTCCCACAGGGTGCTGTTTATAAAAAGGTCAGTGCTTCAGATGAAATCCAAAGTACGGACAGAGACAACTTCTGGGCTAAGGCTGAGGTAAGGAACCGCTACGGCAAAACACAATGCTTTTATCTCCTCATCTGGTCTTTGTTGTCTTGACATGTTCTCTTCCATCTCCTTTATCAGCAAGATGAAAAGACTCGCCGGCAGGAGGAGCGCAGGAAGGCACATGAGGAGAGGCAGCGTCTGGAGAAAGAACGGAACGAATGGGATGCTCGAGAGGCAGACGAACGAGAACGAAGTCGGAGGGAGAAAGAGAAAGAGATCGACCAACAGAGGCGAGTGATTTCATGTCTGTCCTATTCATATCATCAAAACAGTATGTACACTACCATTCAAAAGTTTGGGACCAGAAATATATTTATACTCTTAATCAGCTAGGACACATTGATTTGATCAAAAGTGACAGCAAAGACCTTTTTAATGTTACAAAAGGTTTGTTTTTCAAATAATGCTGTTCTTTTGAACTTTCAGTGAATCATCAAAAAATTATTTTCAACAAGTTTTCAACATTGATGATAATAATCAATGTTTCTTGAGCATATTAGTATGATTTCTTAAAGATCATGTGACACTGAAAACTGGCGTAATGATGCTGAAAATGTAGCTTTGCGTCACAGGAATAAACTACATTTTAAAGTTATAGTGAAATAGAAAACAGTTATTTTAAAGTGTACTTGATCAAATAAATGCAGCCTTACTGAGCATAAGAGAGCTCTTTCAAAAACATAAAAAAAATCTCTTACTGTCCTCAAACTTTTGAATGGCAGTGTATATAGTTGTAAAGTTGCTTTGGCCATATGTGTCTGTTTAATAACGTCCTACTTGGTGTCTCACAGGCAGTTTGAAAAGAAACAAGAGGCAGAGAATAAAGAACAGGAGCAGAGAAAATGGGTAAAATGATGACTTTCCTTCAATACATATGAAAATTATAAAATCATATTTAATATATCATGTTAGTCACTCTTGATTGCCTCATTTGTTGTTCAGGGGAAAGAGCAGAAGGAACACCAGTCTCCTGTCAAAGCAGGAATACTGCGATCTGAGTCTGTGCAGAAGGCCAATGTGAGTTCACTTTTGATGAGTCAAAATAAATACAGCACAACAGTGAGCACCCACACTGACAGTGTCCTTGGATCTCAAAGTATATTTCCCATTGTTTTTCTCCATAGAGATTAAAAAACAATCTTTAGGATAGAGTTCTAAGCCACGTACAAAACCTCAGAGATGAATCCCTGGGTTAAAGTTAAAAGTATATGAGACCATTTTTATATGATCAAACGAAATACACTTTCCACAAAGCAATGTGAATTATGTAATAAAATATAAAACAATTATATAATGTAAAAATATTGACTTATTGTGGCAGGTTGTATGTTTAAAAACAATATATTTTAGATTTTTATGCAAAATGGTTATGCTTATCATGTATTTATTTGATAATATATAATGAAAGTACAGTAAAAACAGTAATATTCTGAAATATTATTACAATTTAAAATAATGGAATTTTAATATTTCTAAAATGTAATTTATTCATTCTAAATCATTCTAATATGCTGATTTGCTGCTCAAGAAACATTTAAACAGCTGTGCTGCTAAATATTATTGTAGTACATTCAAATCATGTTTTTTTTGTAGTGCATTCAAACCACGATACCTTTTTTCAGGATTCTTTGATGAATAGAAAGTTAAAAAGAACAGCTTTTATTTAAAATAGAAATAATTATAAATGTCTTTACTGTCACTTTTGATGAATTTTTTCGCATCCTTGCTGAATTAAAGTATTAATTTCTTTCACAAAAAAAAAAAAACTTTGAACAGTAGTGTATATAATCAATTGGTGCTCAAGGCAGGTATGTCTTGGAGGATTTACACATTATCATTAAAAAACAAGTTCTTTAAGGAGAAAATAAATGGGATTTTACTTCCGGAATCCTAGTGTTTTCCTCTATTGTATGTTGAAGAGTAAGTAAGAAATAAAAATACATTAAAAATAGCATATTCTACCTTTTTCAGGAGGCAGCATCAATCATCTCTCAGCGTTCCATCAATCCCAGGGAGCTGTTCATGCAGAAGGAGAGAAGTTTGGCCAACAGTGCAACAACTTCTTCAGCCATCCGTCCAGGTAAAGAAAACCCCTGTCCAACAATTCATCAACTTCCAACAAACCTCATATATAAAACATGCGCACAGTCCCAAGCCTTTTATCCCAAAATTCAGAAATTCATGTCTTTTCCCTCAGGTCAGTTGAGAAGCCCATTTTTATCCCAGCAAGCAGTAAGTGCAGAAAACCCTCCCAATGAAAGCAGGTCTCAGCACTTACCTCCAGCTTGCCCTGCGGCAGCCGCCTCGGTTTCACATGTACCTAAAAAACAAGTTCTTTAAGGAGAAAATAAATGGGATTTTACTTCCGGAATCCTAGTGTTTTCCTCTATTGTATGTTAAACAGTAAGTAAGAAATAAAAATACATTAAAAATAGCATATTCTACCTTTTTCAGGAGGCAGCATCAATCATCTCTCAGCGTTCCATCAATCCCAGGGAGCTGTTCATGCAGAAGGAGAGAAGTTTGGCCAACAGTGCAACAACTTCTTCAGCCATCCGTCCAGGTAAAGAAAACCCCTGTCCAACAATTCATCAACTTCCAACAAACCTCATATATAAAACATGCGCACAGTCCCAAGCCTTTTATCCCAAAATTCAGAAATTCATGTCTTTTCCCTCAGGTCAGTTGAGAAGCCCATTTTTATCCCAGCAAGCAGTAAGTGCAGAAAACCCTCCCAATGAAAGCAGGTCTCAGCACTTACCTCCAGCTTGCCCTGCGGCAGCCGCCTCGGTTTCACATGTACCAGCTCCAGTCTCTCCTGTGTGCGAAACTACTGCTTTCCCAGTCGAAAAGGAAGGTGAATAAAAGCAGCAATCCCTTTTGTTTCTGTGGTTTGACGTTATATATCAGTTAAGTAATAAGCTGCTTTATTTCTGTCTTTCAGACCCCTTCTCTGATGATCCATTTGTATCTGAACAAGCCGAGGGTTCTGAAGATGAATGGGATAGTATGTTTTCTCTCTATAATGCTTATTAACGTCAGTCAGTGTTATATTTATGCTTGAAATCTTATTTACTGTGTGCAGATTCAGATGAGGAGGGATCGAGCCCTGATGCTGGGAAGCAGCAAAGTTATGATGTAAACGACATCTACACGGACGTCCCCTCACATGAAAGTCTCTATGAGAACGTTAACCAGGTTGGTACCTTGTCATGTCATCCAAACCTTATTTGGGCATATTTTTCTGTAGTAATAGGTGTAGTATTAGGTAATAGGGTATAAAATATTATGTACTGTAGATTTTGGTGTCACATAAATACCATTATTGTATTATTTGTAGGTTTTCCAAACCCATGCTGGTGAAGAAGAGGAGACAGGCGAAAACCAGAACATCTGCGCAAGAGCAATATATGACTACCAAGCTTGTGAGTGGTTTAATTCTAATGTATTATCTACGATATTTCATTTTTATCATAAATTAATCATATATAAATATTTAAAAGTTGAATTAATCTAAATATTATCTAATTGAGTAGACAGTGAAGATGTGGTAATAAAAGCATCAGTTCATGCATTGTATTTTCTTCTTTGTTTCCCATTTAGTGGATGACACAGAGATCACCTTTGACCCGGATGATATTATCACAGGGATCGAGATGATAGATGAGGGCTGGTGGAGAGGTTACAGTCCTGACGGTCACTACGGAATGTTTCCTGCTAATTATGTTGAGCTTCTTTAAGTCTTCAGTAACCAGTCAGATGCAATATCATTTGACAAAATGATTGTGGTTCGTTAGTGTGCTTTGATGATGTTACTGGGTGCTTGGAAAATCTGCTTTCTTACTTTATCCAAATAATGTTCAATAAAAGTTTTATGTTCTTTTCATGTTGATTCAAATATGCCAGTCAAACAAAACACAGAAAATAAACTCCGGCATTGTAATAAATGAAAATATTCCCATATTCCTATACTTAGAATCCTGAAAACACATGCATTCTCACCCAAAACGTATTAATTACTTTCCTCACACACATTTACCATGGTAACTACCGTTTTGAATCAAATTAGTTATTAAAAAGTAGGAGTACTGAATTATTTCCATATGAATGTATGGTATTTACAAGGTAGCTTGTACAAAATAGGTAACACTTTATTTGAAGGTGTCCTTGTTACACGTTACATGTATTTACTATTATAACAACAATTAATTATACAAAATTACATGCAAGGAAGTAACCCTACGCCAAACCCTAATGCTAACCCTAACCATATAGTAAGTACATGTAGTTAATTAATATTTACTCAGTACTTACATGCATAATTACACAATAACAAGGACACCTTGAAATAAAGTGTAACCCAAAATACTTACCAAAACCATGAAATGTCAAAACAAAAAAAGTAATCATGGTCATCTCTTTTGTTATCACAACAAAACTCATAATTTGACTTAAAGGCAGAGTAAGTGATAAATTAGTTATTAAAAAGTAGGAGTACTGAATTATTTCCATATGAATGTATGGTATTTACAAGGTAGCTTGTACAAAATAGGTAACACTTTATTTTAAGGTGTCCTTGTTACACGTTACATGTATTTACTATTATAACAACAATTAATTATACAAAATTACATGCAAGGAAGTAACCCTACGCCAAACCCTAATGCTAACCCTAACCATATAGTAAGTACATGTAGTTAATTAATATTTACTCAGTACTTACATGCATAATTACACAATAACAAGGACACCTTGAAATAAAGTGTAACCCAAAATACTTACCAAAACCATGAAATGTCAAAACAAAAAAAGTAATCATGGTCATCTCTTTTGTTATCACAACAAAACTCATAATTTGACTTAAAGGCAGAGTAAGTGATTTCTGGTAGCCAATGTTGATATTTGAAATCACCAAAACAAACACGCCCCCACCCCAAAAGGGTCTTGCCCCTATTTTGATAGCTCCGCCCCACATATACATACGCAACCCAGGCAACGATTAGTTCTGTGAAACAAAGCAAAACCAATGCTACACCGTGTCTACACCGGACAAGAGTGGCGCGGCGCAACAAATCCCCGACAGAAAACTGCTGCCGGGTTCTATTTATGACGTGCTGACACAAATTTCAAATGCTTTTCAACGGTCGTTTGATCGCGTCCAGTGTAGGCCGACTTTAGCTGTTGTAGACACACCTATTGAGAAGAAACAAAGCAACCTCGGCGTCCGATCGCAGGCCTCCGCTCCTTGAGTTCTCTCCAGCGCTGGAAAGCTGATCCGATATTTACACGGGTACTACCTCCTGCCTTATCGTTCTGCAGACGTTTTCCTCTTTTGTTTTTTATCCGCCATCTCGCTTGGCTCCATGTCCCCGTCCCATGCACTGAAAGCTCCCTCCTCCACATCACGAGTAGACACGCCCCTTATTGCTGATTGGCTACAAGTTTTCTAAAGCGTTTTTGAAAAATCACATACCCTGCCTTTAATCCACTAACTGACATACAGACTGAACAAACAGAACTCATTAAAGATCTTGTTTTAAGGAAATCTCAAATTATTTTTTAGAATTTTACATCTGGAACAATAATTGTGGCTAAAATAACAATTAGAATGGAACGTTTTTGTAATTAAAGCTTTTTCTGTTCACTATCCATCGTCGTTCACTTCACAACAGACAGAGGGTATGGAATACATAGGTTGCTGACGTCTAACTCACGCGACGCGATGGTTACATAAACGCCTCTTCGACGTCATCAACCCGATTCTGGCAGTTTTTGGGGAAGAAGAAGACATGGCCGCAAGGTTACTGCTGAGAAGCGCCGTCCGGGCTGCTGTGACCCGCAGGGCCTCTCCAGCGGTCGCGCTGAGCAGAGGGATGGCGGCGGGAGGTCAGTCTTTTATCACGGGGTGTTTTTAATAATCGAAACGCGCCGCAGCATCATCTAAGAGGCCGTTTGAACGCGTGCCAAGGACGGAGGTCGATGCGCATAGGAAGTCTAAATAGGAAAACATGTGTTTAAATATAATTTCTCCTGGGACATTTTACGAGATTATGTTGTTTTAGAGGTTTAATGTGGATTGGTGAGATATATTGGTTTGGTATTAAAAAGTAAATACAAATGCTTTATGTTGACTATTAGCATATAGGCTAGTGTACAAATACAGAAATAGACTGAATTGCTGGCCGGAATGAGAATTGATCAAGTCTTTTAATTGTAATTTTTCACGCAGGTATTCCCACTGATGAGGAGCAGGCAACTGGACTCGAGAAGACGATTATGAATGCTATGAAAACAGGCACAGTATGTATTATGATCTGTCAGAAAGCTGTCAAACTAAATGTTTATGCTTGCATCAAATAAGGACAAATTCACTCTAAAATGAAATTCTGTCATTGTTTATTTATCTAAACTTGCATGCTGTTAAATTAACTCTCAAAAAGTGATTTTTGAAAAAAAAAATTGACAGGTTTTTTTCCCATACAACTTAAAAGGTCATGTGTCTAGGACTCCATAGGTTGTACGTCAACAAATACGTTTTCAATTAGACTTTAAAATATGGTGCATTTTGATGGCCTCATGTTAAGTTTAAAGTCAAAGTCATTCTGATATAACATGGTCTTTCTCACTTGCAGAAAGCCATCTTGACCAAATGGGTGCCATGTTTGATATTAACATGCATACATGAATCTTGAACATAACCTAAAAATGTAAAAATAAAACGAATTTATTTTCCTGTTATGGAAATGAGCTGCATAAAGGTTCATTTTTGTGTGCGTTCCACAAAAAATACAGGTTTGGAATGATTCAATGACACAATTTTCATTTTTTGGTGAACTGCTCCTTGATATTTATGCATTTTGGAGATGCTTTTATCTAAAGCAACTTACATTGTGTTCAGGGTGAACATTTTACTAGGTGATGCTTTCCCTGGGAATCGAACCCATGACC
>NW_015505497.1:331688-332628 GCF_001515645.1 Sinocyclocheilus grahami
TTGTTAGGTCATTCTTTCTTTCCCTGGTAGTCGAACCCAATACCTTGGCATTGCCAAAAACATGCGATACAGGGTTTCTAATGCTAATATCTAAAGGTCATTTGAAATTAATTCCAGGATATACGTTGCATTAAATCATGATTTGCCTGGGAATCGAACCCATGACCTTGGTGTTACAGGGATTCTAGTCCTTTAAAGGACATTTTAAACAGACTCTCTAAATTGACTGACAGATCTCATGTTCTTCCATCTCCCAGGATCCTTACAACATGCTGAAGCCCAAGGAGTATGCAGGGTCAAAGTCGGACCCCCATCTTGTACCGTCCATCACCAACAAAAGAATCGTTGGCTGTGTCTGTAAGTTAAAACTCTTGATTCTAGGAACTTGATGTCAGAGTTCATTTTGTTAGAGGTTGTATTAAGTGCGTATGTATGTGTGTCTGTCCAGGTGAGGAGGACAACACCGCTGTGGTTTGGTTCTGGCTCCATGAGGGTGAAGCCCAGCGCTGTCCCTCATGCGGCTCTCATTACAAGCTAGTGCCTCATGAGCTTCCTCACTGATCCTGCTGCCTCCATCACAGCGTCGCATTCCAGAGACGTTGTGACCTCATTCGTGTTTGTCTTTTTGCAAAGAAGTACAGGAGATGTAACCTGTCCTCCTGGTGTGGGACACAACATTTGAACAATTCATAAAATACAGTTTACTTAAATTATTGGAGTGTACTTTTTGCATTTGGTCTGGTTACACCTAATAAACATCCTTACTCCGACTTTGACTCTTGTGTTTTAATTCAGGTTCATTAAATTCTGGTTAAAAGTCTGGACACGATTGACTGAATTTGTCTCACATGACCTTAAAAAATCGTAATTTTTATGCTTGAAATTAGTTTTGAAGACAAATATACAGTGGGGAAAAAAAGTATTTAGTCAGCCACCAATT
>NW_015505497.1:334015-351231 GCF_001515645.1 Sinocyclocheilus grahami
ATTGGTGGCTGACTAAATACTTTTTTGCCCCACTGTATATTGTGCCATGTGTATACATTTCTTTACAAACATAATATTTTAATTTGAACAATGGTTATTTAATAGTTTCAATGTGGAAAATAGTGATAATGTTTGTCCAAGCCAGTGTTATTTTAGTATTGTTTATCTACTATTATAGTATAAGATCATTTTGAATTGGCTTTTATTTGAATGTCGTCACTTTTCATTCTATATTTAGTTAGGTCATTTTGTAGTAGTGTAGTAATTTCTTTCTGTGCTTTTGTCATATAATTTTTTATATTTCTATAATTTATATTTAATTTTTCAATTTGAGTAATTCCAGCATTTCGCTTTTTAATTCAATAATTTCTAATTTAGGCATTTTAAAATAAAACTTTTCCAGTTAACTCTCATTTGTTTTGTTTTAATAGATGAAAAGTATTTTATTTTTTTATTTATTTTTAAATGGTCCAAACGTTTGACTGCCATTTTAGATCAATTTTGTATAAAATGTCTTTTTTTGACCTTGACGTCCCCTTGATGAATGATGCTTTTCTATTTGTATTGCAGTTCTATAATTTGGAAAGGTGGTTGTTGTTTCATGACTTATAGGTTTAATTTATTTTTTGTGTTTTTATTAAACGGTCTAAGTCCTTTCACCTATGGTTTGCCATAAAGGTGTCTGAACTCTGAATATGAAGTTCTGTTTGTTTCTGTATTTGCGCTTTCTTCCTGTGTCCACAAGGGGTCATTTGTTTTAAGAATGAGAAATGAAGAGCCTTTGGGAAGAATGCAAACATAGGTGCCATAAAGATTATGCTCTCACTTTATTATTTCTGTGTTGCCTTAAATGTCAAATATCTAACATACAACTACAGTATTTTATGAAATAATCTGCTTTATGTGTGTGATATTATTGTGAAAAGTCTTTATATAATTTACTCTCTCTCTCCATATTAGTTCATACAGTGACTTATAGTCCCCAGTTTTTAAATCTTCTACTGCAAGTGACAATGCAGCAATATATTTTCAATATTATTCTTATAATAGTGTCAATTATTCAGGTAATTAAAATGCAGAGTGCATATGATTGATTTGTGATACATCTGTAAGTCAAGGCTAATATTCTCTCTTTTAGAATGGCTGAGCAAATTGGCTTTTATGTCTGCTCGTCATATGACAAATAAGGAAAAGAAAAAAATAAATTTTAGTCTTGATTGCCTAATAGTTGTTAGCATAATGGAATTCATTAACATGAATTTCCAAGCTGCCGTTTCAGCCTCTCTCCTGTTTACTGCACCTACCTACAATATGTTAATCATTTCATAAGCATTGCAGGCACACATCACTTTGTTTATCGCTTTGAAAATCATTATAATCAATGCATCAAGAGATTTTTTCACAATTGTGAAAAATGCCCTTAGCGGGCCATTTATGCCTCATGTGTATTTTCATTTCACTGACTAGCAAAAATGAAAGTGAGATGTTATGTGCAATTTGCACATAATTGCCAACATTTGCTGAGACGGACTGTGAAAGCGAGGAAATGCAACAAGCGAGGGAGATCTCCTGTGCATTGCTCAATTGAGCTGTTAGACATTGTGGCATTGCAATTCACTGCATTTTTTTCTTTCCCACAAGAGTATCTTCCAGAACTGGCAGTCATTTATATTTGCAGTAGTTGAATTTGTTTCTTCATCAGAACAGATTTGGAGAAATTTAGCATTACATCACTTGCTCACCAATGGATCCTCTGCAGTGAATGGGTGCCGTCAGAACGAGAGTCCAAACAGCTGATAAAAAACATTACAATAATCCACCAGTAACCCTCATGACCAACATCTTCTGAAGTGAAAATCTGTGTTTGTAAGAAAATAAATCTATCATTACGGTATTTTAACTTTAAATAGTAACATCCAGGTGGATGCTGCACACTGGTGGTGGATGAGGAAATACCCCCTCACAATGTAGAGCACTTGGAGTGCTTCAAAAAGCAGAAAAGCACTATGTACATGTAATAAAATAATAATAATAATAAAAAACACCTCCAGTGAAAAAGTAAGAAACAAAGGTTGAGGTTGAGTAAATTTTCAGCAAATTATCATTTTTGGGTGAACTGTTCCTTTAAGTGGGTTTAAAACCTTGCTTACTTTTGCACATAACAGAATTCCATCTTATTTTAGGGTGAAATATAACAATGTCACTGAACTGTAGAAAAAGCGGTTGTTGAGAAAATTTTAAAGTCAAGGCAACATGATGCACAGAGATTTTTCAGTTCACTCAACAACTGTCTTAATAAATTATTCATGCTGCAATGCATGCTGGGTGTTCACAATCCCTTAGCTAACCAGCAACTGTTTTGTTTGTTCAGACCTCACAACAACCAGATTTGTTAGAACAATATTTGGGAGGACACTGTTTGTCTAACATACATTTTTATGTAGATTATATGCAAAGTCATTATTCGGCTGTGTTGGAATGACAATGGAGCTATAGCTTGCTACATACTGCACAGTATATACTGTATACTGCCTACTGTTTTAAAATAGTAAGCAAAACAGTATGCATCATTCCACCCTAAATGTTTTTAATAGTAGCATTCTACATTATCACATGACCACACTACATTTGTCACATGACCTCATCATATGTGATTAATCCAGCAATTAGCTTGTTATTTTCATTATTTTTGGGTATTGTTTTGTGTAAATGTCATAACATTCGTGGCCCAATAAAATGGTGACTCAGAAAGGTCAATGGAAATGGAAGGTCAAGTCGAGAGCACTGCATTGTGGGATATAGTATGTCACACACTAACGCTGCGTCTGAAATTGCATACTTCCCTACTATATAGTATGTGAAAAACAGTATGTAAGGAAAGTAGTATATCCAAATTAATAGTATTCATAAAACATTATCCAAAATAATCCCAGCAGGCACACAACATCATAAGACGTTGATATTTGGTTACATTTCGGTTGCAACGTCGGGTGGCCAAAATTCAATGTCAAGTCAACGTCTAATGTCGATGTTAATTTGATGTCCAATACCGATATCAGCTGATGTTGGTATTTGTTGTTTTTAGGTTGTGTAACTCGATTTTCATTCCCAACCAAAATGCAACGTCTGTCCAACGTCACCCTGATGTTGGATTGATATCCTGTGCCTGCTGGGAGTGGACTTACTGTTTCCAAGATTCTGAAGTGCACATCTGATGGACACTTTCCCATGAGGCCACACAAGAGAAACTGTGAATTTCATTGAATCCACGCAACTGACACTGGCCACATGACAATGACTACATGATGGATGCATGTACATCACTCATTCATATTATATAGAACGTACACTGCATCCAAAACCGAATACTTCCCCACTACATAGCATGCAAAAAACAGAATGCCAAAAGCATAGTATTTCAGGATGCATAGTATTTGAAAAATAGTGGGCGAAAAGTACCTGGATGACCTATTACTTCCACCAAGATTCTGAAGTGTGCATTCGATGAACACACTGGATACTATCCCATGAGGCCATGGGAAAGGATTTAAGAATGGCAGTGAAGCGATACAATTGACGCTGTGACAGTTGGTCACGTGACAGTAACAACATGGCGGATGTAGTACGTCTGAATTTCATTCATACTATCCATATTCATACTATATAGAGCATACTTTTAAACAGTCACAATAGTAAGTTAAAATACATGGATTACCTACTCAAACAGTATGTGATTTTTTGGACACACTTTTTTATATAGTTGCTTAGAAATTACTTATTCAACAAAAGAACCTCAAACAGTATGTAGCCTAATTTTATTGCACAGCATTTTTTTAATTCACATTTTAGTAATTGTAGTACGTTATTTCATTTGAGTACTTGCGTGCAATATCCCTCAATTTGCTTACTATGCACAGCTATTTACGTAAACAAGTAAAGTGAAGTTATTAAAAGTAATTTCGGGAGGAGTACGCCCATCTAATCTTCCAATTAATACCAAGGTATAAATCCAGCATCTTACCCCTTCCTGTTGTTAGTTCTTTCAGCATCCCTCCTCCGCCTTTTGTAGAATTTTGCTTGCTTTAGGGGGGCAATCAGAGCTTGAGTAGAATATCCTCTCTGAGCCCCTCTATAGCAGACAGCAAGCCAAATCTGTTTAACACTTACGTTAAGATTATATGGGCACACAAACTCGTGAACTATGGATTAAATGTTGCCTAAATAATTTTTACAGTGTAGTAGGGCTGTCAAAATTGTTTTTAATTTTAAATATTCGTTGAATTTAAAATAAAAATCTACATTCGAATGCAAAAACATTACATTAGAATTTTAGGTGTGTGTTAAGGAGGCAGCCTTATCAGTGGCGCACTAGATGCGATGACGATGTAAGTGTCATTGCATTATAATGTTTTTGTTAGCCTATCCAGTTGCTGCTGCGTTAATAATTACACATAATTTGCGGGAAAAGAGAACATCATTGAGGAGAAGATCTTGTTTACAAGATGTTTGTTCATCAAAACTGAAACAAGCCTTTCACACAGAACGCATATTTCACGCACTTTCTAGATGGACATCTATCACCGTTTCACTCGCGTCTCGCACAAAAGAGCTGCATGTTTAGAAAGCCATGTAAAATTAATGCAAGTTTAACTTAATGGCAGGGTTTTTCCCCATCCCACTGCAACTCGTGTTTTTAAATGAAAAATGTACTAGTGTGTGATTGGCTTTTGGCCCTTTGTATTAAACTATGAATACATACATGATGCTGTTTTGTTTATAGTTGTTTAAGCAACTTAATTAATTATAATTGGTTTATAAACATTATTTTAAACATTATGCACTTTTTTCACAGATCGTCATGTTATCTTATGCTTTGAATAAATGTGCATTAGTAATATTTTGCTCGATGCGCCCTCTTGTGTCCTCAGGAGAGAAGCCAAAAGCTTTTCTTCACCCTAACTGAAATTAGGCATTTTAAGATCGAATATAATTCGAATTTTGGTAATATTTAAGTACAAAATTCGAATTTAGGTTTTCAGCCATTTTGACAGCCCTACAGCGTAGTAGCATTTTAAAATATTTTCATATTTAAAATTTCCATGCAACTTAACTTAAAGGTATAGTTAATTTTGGAGAGTATCACATACGTAAACAACGTATGCAACATATGTACGCGGATACGTTGTTTACGCTTTGATCTGAACGTAAACAACGTATCCGAGAACATACATTGCATACGTTGTTTACGTATGTGATACTCTCCAAAATGGCGCTATAGGGTGACACGGAGGAGACGAATTGTTAAATAAAGTCTTTATTTTTGTTTTTGTTTTTTGCGCACAAAAAGTATTCTCGTAGCTTTGTAGAATTGCAGTTGAACCACTGATGTCACATGGATTATTTTATGTCCTTGCTACGTTTCTGAGCCTTGATCGTGTTAGGATCCTTACTGTCTATGGGAGGGTCAGAGAGCTCTCGGAATTCATCAAAAATATCTTAATTTGTGTTCTGAAGATGAATGAAGGTCTTACAGGTTTGGAACGACATGAGGGTGATTAATTAATGACAGAATTTTTCATTTTTGGGTGAACTAACCCTTTAAAGTTACACTTATGTTTTTAAGTGTATGAAAGGATCTCGAGGCTAGAAGTGAACTATCTTCCGTTTATCCTTTTAGCAGCATCATCTACATAATGTGACCGTCCAATGACGGCGACCCCTGATAGCCCAGGTGATATGTGAAAATAATGTTCACTTTTTCATAAAAGCATGAAACTTGGTACACTTGTATAGTTTGCGGCTCTAAACATTTTCAGAAATGGAGCCATCGCAAAAACACCTTGTGGTTTCCATGGTGACCATTTTACTTTCCGTCATAACCAAAATCAAGTGTAGCGCTAGTTCTGGCAGGTCACGTTAGTCAAGCTCGCATCAGCTGACTCTCAGCTGATCCCCATCAACCTATGGGAATACGACACCTAAGTATTCATATATAAGGTCCTGTAGTAGTATCAGCAGTTTTCGCATTGCTCAATAGCTAATTACCCTCCTCCATCCCCAACTCCTCCTCTGTCAGTCAGGATTCAGCCTTCTGATTCTCCTTTGAATCAGACTAATTCTAAAATGTGTACATAAAATTATTGAACTTTAACAATATCTGCAATACATTTATGTTGGTTCTGTTCTGTTTAACTGTATTCTATTTACTGTATGCTAATTTTCAGTCTTTGACGATTGTGGTCCTGACAGAATTAGTGTTGCTGTCAGAAAATGTGTCGGGTGTTCAGTTAATTATTGCGATTGTGGGAAGATAATTTCACCAGTCAGGAAAGGTGAACGAAAATGCCTCTCTGTGATGTTACCATGAGGCATCGCTTGCTTACAGATCTCAGGCTTCTGGACGGGATGTAGATTTGTAAGAGTGAGGAGGAAGCAGGAGGGTGCTGAGCCTGTGGCTGTTCTGTACACAAACATCAATGTCTTGAACTTGATGCAAGCTGCAAAAGGTAGCCAGTGCAGGGAGATAAAGAGAGGAGTGAAGTGGGCCCTTTTGGGCTCATGAAAGACCAGTCGTGCCACTGCATTCTGAATCATTTGTAGAGGTTTGATTGTGCTTGATAGTCCAGCCTAGAAATGACAAGGGTCTACAGTGACCGACAGCAATGCATTCTCATTTGAATGGCCGCTGCTGAAACCTGATTGGTTAAAGTTCAGTTGGTCATTCTGTGAAAGAAATAATGTAACTGTGTCTATAAAGGTGTGAACCAAATGGTCCATGCCATTAGAATAACAAAGGAACAAAATTTCTCAGGAACGTCTTGTAGATTGCAGGATCTCCAGCGGGAAGGTCCTAACAGTTTGGTTTCTAGCCCTTTTGTCTTCAGGTATAAAATAATATCCCACTGACAGAATTTTGGGAGAAGCTAGGAATCATACAAGGGTAAAATTGTTTGAACATGCTAACATCGCTATTGAAGACCATCGCTATAGCCTTTCACAACTGTGTAAACAAGGTTGTTCTTTGTGATTCGAGCAACTGCGCTCAATATGATGACGGTAATGTTATATAATAGTGCTTCCAGAGCCATCCTAACAACAGGTGCACAGTCTCAAAGAGAATACATGTGTTTCATGAGGTTACACGTCATGGATGTTTCATGTCCTCAGATATACACCGTTCTTGATAGGCTAGACCTCTTTGAGTTATTAATATTTTAATAGCTGTATTGTTTTCAAGCCAAAAAAAGAGCTCTCGGTGTGCTACGCACAAGTCATCTCTGCTTTTCAATCCTCCACTACTGTTCTGCATTTCTTTGCGGGCCGAGAAAACAACTGTGGAAGGGGAGAATTTTAAAGAGGGATGGATTTAAATGTACTCAAGGAGACCAGCCAAAGACATTTTGCAGGCGGGGTCCGTCACACAGGGGCACGAGAGACGCACAACGCATCTCAGGACAATAGTCTATGATTAGCACTGTGCTTATCTGCGCAACGCCGCCTGCCATTAGTGTGCTGCAGGGGCGCTGTCTCCATAGCAACCAATCTGCCTGAAGTCCAGACCCCAGTTGTGCTTGTCAAAGATCCACTCAGAAACCTCTATTCACCGTTTTCTGCCTTGAAAGTCCATTGAAGGTTATTATGACCGTTGTAGGGGGTGGGGGTGATTGCATAGACCTCAACGTGGCTGTAAAATCTCACATTGACTTGATCCGTCTGCAGAAGATTAATTAACCTGCGTGACCCGCACACAAATGCTTGGACGTGAACCTCACTCATAGTCTGACACCTGCCACTTGATATTTTCAGACCTGGCGATGAACGGAAGGTGGAATTGTGAGCGCATTTCTCCACTGACGCATGTTTTCGACAAAATCAAAAAGACAAGAGGTTTATAAGTGGCACTAATTCAATCGCCGTGTTTGCTTTTGCTAATAGGCCTATGTAGGGTTAGTGACTTGAACAAACCCGTAAGCACAAGTATTAAACTTCAGCATGTAGCTCAACCCACATCATTTATGCTATACAGACATGAATGATTCCTCAAATCATGCCTCTTCTTAAGGAGAATGATGTGCTATTGGTTTTTAAACCAATCCGATTTATGATTTTTGACCTGGCAGATGATACAATGAGTGAAAAAAAAAATCCATAGCCTAAGGGGCCTGAGGCATATTTAGAGACCACAACATCATAGAGACTTTAGGCACAGTGAGCAAGTACTCAGAACACCATAGCAACTGCATAGCAAAATGTTACAATCACACAGAACATGTGAGTAACCATGTAGCAACTGCATAGCAGTGGTGCAGGTAGATTACTTGCAAATTGTAGTCCATTACTGATTCCAAATAACGTGACAAAATTTTTTGTTAGTATCGTAATCCATTATATTACATGTTTAAGGTATTGTGATCAGACTACTTTTTGATTACTTTTAGACTACTTTTGTACCTTTAAATTACCGAAATTTATTACTTAGCAATGCGTTACATTACTATAACTGAACAATACACGGATAGACACTTCTCTTTTAATTCTTTCAAGTAAGCAATCTAAAATTGCATATATAAATGATTCTCAAACTAACTAAAATCTGAGAAGGTTGCATTCAAAACATGCGTTTTAAAATGAGATGTTATTAAATCCACTATTGTTTTATATAGAATTGTTCTATAGTCTATACCAGGGGTTCTCAAAGTCTACATTCAAAGGTCCAAATCTGAATTTTCATTAGTGTCAAAGGTTCGGACCGGAACAATTGGTTATTACAAAACTTGTTTTTAATAAACATACATAAACATGCACAACAAATAAACATTCATTTTTTGAAAAAATAAAGTGCAAAAGTGGCAAAACAATTAATTTAAGTGTCAGCAATAGAGGTTTTTCTCTGGCAGATGCCGATATTTAGAAATCAGGGCAGCCGATGGCCGATATATGATGCTGTTTTTTTGGCCGATTTTTTTTTTCTCTTTATCTCATAAAAGCGAGTTTGAGTAAATGATTAATGCAGGGCACAAGATGGTAATAGTAGTAGTAGTAGTAGTAGCCTAATTCATAGTAGTAATACATGGCTCAAAGCACCTTCTCAAAACAGTTCTGAAGCATGCTTTTTGTTTATGTTTGCTGACAGACACCAGTGTTTCTCACAGACTTGCAAATGCGAATCCATTCTCTGCCAGCAGGAGGCGCTGTTGGAGCAGAAGATATAGCGGTTTCCCCGGTAATGGCTGCAATCAAATACAAGACAAAAGGAAAATGACAGCAAAGCTTTTCTGAAGACGATACATTAATATAAAAACACCCGCGCTGCATTTTAATTTTGAAACGTGCTCAGTTTATTCGGCGAAGTAGAATCCTTTTGGAAAATCTATTTGTGCCGGTCAGTTTTGATTCTGTGACGGGCCGCCACAAATAATTCAATGTATGGGAAACACTAGAGACTGCTATAAGTCAAATGTCCATAATCGAAGTGATAACAAAAATAAATAAATAAAAAGGTACTCATATTAGCGGTGAAATGTCGTCCGATTATGTCAGACGTCATACGCTCACTGGAAGTCATGACAGCAAATGTCATGAAGGAAAAGACTTTGAGAAGCACTGGGGCAAGTTCAAGCTCAAACCGGTGTGCACCGTTTTGCTACGGTTTCCGGTTTGAACGACATGTTTCCTGGAAGCGGTCGTCTTGCACCGTTTTTGTCGGGGCTGAACGCAGCCCTGGTCTATACAGTAATGTTATTTGATGCAATTATGTCATAAGTAACTGTATTAAATTACAGAAAAATAAATAAAAGTAATCCCTTACTTTTTCAAGAGAAAAGTATTTAAATTGCACCAATTAATTACATAGTATTGCAATACATCCAGCACTGTTTTAGCTAATGCCGTTTAGAAACTAAAGCTAATGCCGTTCATGTCTATTTTTGCTGCACATTCATTGTTTCGTCTCTTTTTATTCCTGCCCAGGTCTCGACAGCACGGCTGTGGTGCTGGCTGGTGCTTGACTTGCACCCTGGTTGAATCATCTCAAATTAAAGCGCATTCTACTCGGATGCTCCAAAAATGAGGATTATCAAATGCAGACTCACAGCCTGTCTCCTGCTCTGAGGGCACCTGGGTCTTTTTGCAAGCAACTTTGCTCAGGGAGAGCCTATTCAGACACATCTGGTCTACTGAGGAGTTCTGATAAAGACTAGTGTGATTTCAAAGGGAGATAAAAACCCCTGAGAATGGCAGTCCTCTTTACCCGGGGTGGCATCAGCCCGAGCACCCGCAGTCACGCCATTATGACAGGAGATTCTTTATAATTGCCCATTCCACAAATGGCAGATAAGGTGTGTGATATAAATTGATTAGACAACTTGAAATTTCACTGGAATACTTGGTAGAGAAAGAATTTCTTCACGTTTTCATTTGATGGAAAACATTTCAGGCCATTCACTGCTCTCTAACTTCTTTGATTTTTCACTTCTTTAATTGGCTATTTAAATCCTAAATCTAATGATAATATTCTATATTGAAATACTTGTTAAATTGTCACCTATATTTTATGTTTAAATAGTTTAAATAGAGGTTTTAAAGGATTGCTTAAATAAATCTTACTTATAAAGATTTTTATAAAAACCTGTAACTGTTTAATTTATGTTGAAGCATTTTACTTTAAATGTAAAAAGAAAAAAATACAAAATGCATTTATTATGAATTTATCGTATAATTTTCCCCACAATTGCTTTAATAAAAATATTAACTTGTGGTAAAATATAAATTTGTTAACTAATAATATGAACAAACTAATAATAATATTTTATGCAAATTATATTTTATTAAAAAAGGCTAAAGGTTAACCCTGTTGCTATCACATTTTCCCCTTTTAAAGTATTGAAACATTCCATAAATAAAATAACATCATAATGACATCATCCTCTCTAGTTTTACAATTTAAAATCTCTTCTTATATATATATAGGTTATACATAGACAAATACACAGATATACTGTAGATATATAGACTTTTTTATGTTTTTGAAAGAAGAGTATTATGCTCACCAAGGCTGCATTTGTTTTAGCAAAAATACAATATAATAAAATAAACTATAAACAGTAGTATGTATTATATTATTCTTGTAAATTACAATTTAAATGCTACAATTTTAAATGGGATTTAAAACATATTAACTACTTATGTTAAGATATTAACTTACTGGTCTCGTTGACTAACATTAGATTGAAGAAAGGTGTCAGGGTTTCTGTCTTGTGTTGGTTTCTTGTGTCTATGTTGTCTTGTGTCTGCACATGGCCTAGTTGATTGTTTTTCATGTGCTTCTTTAGCCCATCATCCTTGTTTCCTCTTTACCACACCCTCTTGTTAGCCTTGTTGGTCTAATTGTGCTCACCTGTTCCTCGTGTGTTTTCCTCCCTATTTATAGTGCCCCTTGCCCTGTTGTCTTTGCTGGTTTGTGCTCATTCTCACCTCTTCTGTTGCTGTCGCTGAGTATGTGTCTTGTCTCCCTGCCTGGTTGGTCTTGTTCCCTTGTCTTGTCTTGTCCTTTGTAACGCCATGTTCTTGACTTGCTCCTTGTTTTCGCGTTCTGTTCTTGCCTTTTGCTTTTATTTTTATATTTATTCAGTTCTTCTAATCCTGGTGTTTTGCATTTGTTTGATTTTATTATTTAAGTTGGTTAAATTGGTAATTATTTCTTATTGTTACTTTACTCTTTTTTTTTTTTTATCTCCTTGCTTCGGAGTCATTGTTCCTGTGGAGCCTTGTTCTGTCTTGTCTCTTTGTGTTAGAGTTCCTGTGAGTCCTGCCACTGGTTCTACCTGCCTGGCACTTGGTCTGCTTCAGAGTCGGCGGTCAACATGTATCTGTGCTCCGCTCTATGGTGCCTTGCTTGGTCCTCTTTATCAGTCTGGTCTTTCTGCTTGCTATTCTGCCAATTTAAGTCCAGGCTGTCCCAGTGGTGTTCCCCTGGTGTCTCCCTTTGTTACGGTGTTCCCGTTACATCACATGCGTACTTCACTAACCTCTTGTATCAGTTGGTCAAAATCCGGTTCACTCAATCTGCTAATGGGTCCTCCTTCCAGATCCCTGACATTAAGGATGATGTCATTGTGATTTTACGATATGATTTTATTTAGTGAATATTAAATTTACTTTTAAAAGGGGGAAATATGATGGCAACATGGTTTACTTTTAGTCTATTTAATGTTCTAACTCTTCCAAAAAAAAAAGACAATACATGGCAATGCATTTCCACAGATTTAGTTAAAAGTGTTAACTGACTGATTCATGGTAAAGTATTTACTTTAAATTTAATCGGTTAAAATATTAACTAATATAACCCTTATTTTAAGTGCAATTTTTTTTTTAACCCTTCAAAATTAGTCTTTTTCTTTACGTTTGAGAACTTTTTAATTTATTATTATTATTATTATTTTTTGACGTTTGCTTCATGATATCCGAGAAGTAAAGTACATGTGCTCATTGAGCTGAGAAAAATGCTTTTAATTTCAGCTTTGCTGTCAGATAGGGTCAACAGAAAGGCCATTTCATTGTGGCTAATTTGAATGCTACGTGTTTATTGATGGCATACTTGAGCATTTGCTGACCTTTTCTTTGAAGAGGTTAAATGAGTTCTACATGAATGATCACATTAAGAGGGAAATAAGAGAATTAACTTTTTAAGCGTTCACACAAATGAAAATTCTGTTATCATTTGCTCACCCTCATGTCATTCCAAAACATTCTTTAGTGGAATGTAAGAAAAAATATATATATTTTGGGAAGTGTCTCTAATGTTTTTCATCCATAAAATGGAAGTCAATAGGCACCAAAACTGTTTGGTTACCAGCATCTTGAACATGACAAAACATTGTTTTATAGGATGGAATATTCATTTTTGGGTACTAAAAGCCATTGCTTCTGGTCGAAATAATGATGCTTCCTCCAGTGAAAAAAGTCTATCCCGTTATCCTCTCACATCAAAATCCACTAACAGTTTTGGACTGTTTTAGCTTGTAATTGGTGCTTGATTTGTGCATATTTCCCTCCTAATTCGGACTATATGACTTTTCCACTGAAGAAAGCAATATTACGCATAGAGGACACTTTTGAAGTTAAAAAATGTCTTAACGATGGAATTACTTGTTGATTATTGTGATGTTTTTATCAGCTGTTTGGACTCTCATTCTGACGGCACCCATTCACTGCAGAGGATCCATTGGTGAGCAAGTGATTTAATGCTAAATTTCTCCAAATCTGTTCTGATTAAGAAACAAACTCATCTACATCTTGGATGGCCAGAGGGTGAGTACATTTTCGGCAGATTTTCATTTTTGGCTGAACTATTCCCTTAAGGTTACACTACATGTATAAAGTGTGGTGGGTTAAATCGAGTACAGTTGTGACCTCATCAGCTGGCACTGTGGGACAGCGTTGGTTGCTAATGTCGTATTTGTGTCAGTGTGACACCACAGGCCGAGTGTGCCAAGACTGGATCCCCTCCCACTCCACTGGCAAGCAATCCTCCATCATCTTCTGCCATCTGGCCTTTGATTAGATCACCACAGTTATTCTTTTTTATTACAGTCTTTCCTTTCCTACTGAGCCTGAATGCAACTACCATCTTTTTTTATATCCCCTTTGAGATGATTTTGTCCAGCACCACGGGGCTGTTAATCTACTTGCTGGACTTGTGGATAAAACCCGTGAAATAAATCATGTGGCTTAGTGTGACATCTGACAGGATGCAAGTGACTTTGAATGCTTTTGGTTTTCTGCAGCGCCAAAGAAAAGTTGAAATTTACACAGCCTGCCCAGTATGTGAATAAAATGAACAACATTCATACAAATGTTCATGGGTAAACACACATAAACTGCACATCTGAAGTGACATGGCAAGGGCAAAAGCGATCTCTGATTAATTATGCACTTTGTATTGAGCTTGTAGCAGAAATGACCATGCATGAGATCTCAATACATCTCTGCTCTAGTGCCTGTTACATTTATTCATAGTGGAAAGATATAAGGGCCATTCTACATTATACGAGTGCCATCCTTTCCTAACTTCTCTTTACTGTATCAACACATTTTAAACTAGTGTTGTCAAACGATTAATCGCATCCAAAATAAAAGTGTTTGTTTACATAATATATGTGTAAACTGTGTATATTTATTGTGTATATATAAATACAAACACATACATGTATATATTTAAGAAAAAATTTGTTTATATATAAAACAATTTATATATAAAATATAAGAATATAAATGTGTATATACATGTAAATATTTTCAAAGTATATACTTTTAGTTAAATTCAAGTTTATTTGTATAGTGCTTTTCACGATACAAATCGTTGCAAAGCAACTTTACAGCAAATTAAGTTTCTACAATATTTAGTAGTAGCTTATCAGTGGTAACTCAGTTAATGTACATATGGCAGAAATGTATGGAAAAATCAATTAAAGATGTAATCAAACAGAAGATGAACACTATTAACAGCAATTATTATATGATGCAATCCAACTTCTAGCAAAATGTGATAGTTCTGTATGTTGTTTCAGGGTTGGCATCATCTGAGGTCCTCTGAGGGGTTGGCATCGTCTCTTCTCAGGTGTTCTGGATCCAGACCGAAGCTTGTGTAAATCCTAGTTACATCCCGTGGCAAAAACAGAGAAACAAATAGAGACATAATTAGCATAGCGGCTGTTCCAACCAAGCAAAATGTATTTGTTTAACCCAAGCTAAGGAATAATAATGTGCATTTGATCAGATATAACGGCAGTACAAGATTATGAGATGCATTATTTAAATGCTTGGCCAAAGAGATGAGTCTTTAATCTAGATTTAAATGGAGAGAGTGTGTCTGAACCCCGAACGGTATCAGGAAGGCTATTCCAGAGTTTGGGAGCCAAATGCGAAAAAGCTCTATCTCCTTTAGTGGTCTTTGCAAGGTTTGCGACCTTAGGGTGATGGATTGTAGCATGGTAGAAGACTAGTTAGGTACGCAGGAGCTAACCCATTAAGGGCCTTATAGGCAAGTAATAATATTTTCTAACTGATACAGAACTTAATAGGTAGCCGGTGCAGAGACTGTAAAATTGGGGTAATATGATCATATTTTCTTGACCTGGTAAGGACCCTAGCCGCTGTATTTTGGACTACCTGTAGCTTGTTTATTGAAGATGCAGGACAACCACCTAGCAGTGCATTACAATAGTCCAGTCTAGAGGTCATGAATGCATGAACTAGCTTTTCTGCATCAGAAACAGGTATCATGTTTCGTAACTTGGCAATGTTTCTAAGATGGAAGAATGCTGTTTTTGTAACATGGGAAATATGATTTTCAAAAGACAAGTTGCTATCTAATATAACACCCAGAGTTTTGACTGTAGAGGAAGTAACCGTACATCCGTCTAGTTGCAAACTGTAATCCCAGAGATTCTGTGTACTGTTTTTTTGGTCCAATAAGTCATATCTCTGTCTTATCCGAATTTAATAGGAGAAAATTATTGGTCATCCAATCTTTTACATTTTTAACACACTGTGTTAGCTTAGATAATTTAGAAGTTTAATCTGGTCTTGTTGAGATATATAGTTGAGTATCATCAGCATAACAGTGGAAACTAATACCGTATTTTCTAATAATATTACCAAGGGGCAACATGTATATTGAAAATAGCAGAGGACCTAGGACAGATCCTTGTGGCACTCCATATTTTACTGGTGATAATTGAGATGACTCCCCATTTAAATGACCAAGTGGTAGCAATCGGAAAGGTAGGATCTAAACCATCTTAAAGTCTGCCCTTGAATACCTGTATAGTTTTGTAATTGATCTATGAGTATCTCATGGTCTATAGTGTTGAACGCAGCATTAAGATCAAGTAAAACTAGCAATGAGACACAGCCTTGGTCTGACTCAAAAAGCAATTCATTTGTAATTATAACAAGTGCAGTTTCTGTGCTATGGTGGGGCCTGAAACCTGACTGAAATTCTTCATAGAGATAATTTTTTTGCAGGAAGGAGCACAATTGAGCAGACACAACTTTTTCTAAAATTTTAGACATAAACGGAAGATTTGAAATGGGTCTGTAATTTGCCAGTTCACTAGTATCTAGTTGTGGTTTAAGAGGCTTAATAACCGCCATCTTTAATGTTTTTGGGATGTGACATAAAGACAACGACGAGTTAATAATATTGAGAAGCGGTTCTTCTGCTATAGGTAACAACTCTTTCAATAATTTAGTGGGTACAGGATCTAACAGGCATGTTATTGGTTTAGATGCAGTGATAAGTTTATTTAGTTACTCTTTAACTAAATAAAAAATTTAAAAGGAAATTACTCTTCCTGTCCTATAGTTGTAAAGCACTGCAGTTTATCTTTTGGTGCGATGAATGAAGCTGAAGTATTACACGCTGTAGAATCTACATTTGTTATTGTATTTCTGATGTTATCTATTTTATCAGTGAAGAAATTTATAAAGTCATTACTATTAAACTGTGAGGGAATATTTAGATCGGGTGGCGTCTGGTTATTTGTTAATCTAGCCACTGTGCTAAATAAAAACCTTGGATTGCTTTGGTTATTTTCTATGAGTTTGTGGATATGCTCGGCCCTGGCAGCTTTTAGAGCCTGTCTATAGCTGGACATACTATTTTTCCATGCAATTCTTAAAAACTTCCAAGTTAGTTTTTCTCCATTTGCACTCAAGACTACGAGTTTTTTGATACAATTCTTTTGCATATCTGACAGTGTAACATTAAGCATAAGTATTTCGAATGAGTTAAACCTGTATCCTGTCTTCTGAGTAACATTGAGAATATCACTATATATTGTTGCAACACTGCCGCCACGACCAGTCTGACGGGGCTCATGCTTATAATAGTAGCTTGGTGGAGTAGACTCATTTAGACCAATATAATCATTTGGTTTTAGCCAGGTTTCAGTCAAGCAGAATACATCAAAACTATTATCTGTGATCATTTCATTTACAATAACTGCTTTGGGTGCGAGTGATGTAATGTTTAGGAGCCCAAACTTAAAAAATTTTTTTTGTTCATTTATTTTACATTTTTACAGTTTAATCACGATCAGATTTTTTCTAGATCCTGCATTAAATTAATATTTGGACCTCACTATTCGGGGAACAGACACAGTCTTTATAGATTGGACAGCGCAAATACTTCTATCATTTAAGCGGGTAGAACA
>NW_015505497.1:351411-398111 GCF_001515645.1 Sinocyclocheilus grahami
TCTCCGACAATTAGCGCTTTATCAACATTAACCAATAGGTCTGAGAGGAAATCTGCGAATTCTTTTAGGAAATCTGTATACGGCCCTGGTGGTCTAAACACAGTAGTCAGAGCAAGAGATATGATACAATTCTTTTGCATATCTGACAGTGTAACATTAAGCATAAGTATTTCGAATGAGTTAAACCTGTATCCTGTCTTCTGAGTAACATTGAGAATATCACTATATATTGTTGCAACACTGCCGCCACGACCAGTCTGACGGGGCTCATGCTTATAATAGTAGCTTGGTGGAGTAGACTCATTTAGACCAATATAATCATTTGGTTTTAGCCAGGTTTCAGTCAAGCAGAATACATCAAAACTATTATCTGTGATCATTTCATTTACAATAACTGCTTTGGGTGCGAGTGATGTAATGTTTAGGAGCCCAAACTTAAAAAATTTTTTTTGTTCATTTATTTTACATTTTTACAGTTTAATCACGATCAGATTTTTTCTAGATCCTGCATTAAATTAATATTTGGACCTCACTATTCGGGGAACAGACACAGTCTTTATAGATTGTACAGCGCAAGTACTTCTATCATTTAAACGGGTAGAACAAAAGCCATCATAGCAGTTATTTGAGAATTGGATTACTAGTCATATGGAGCGCATCGTCCTGGAGATGTTGTCCGACAGGAGTTCTCTGTTTGTGTATTTATATATACATAATAAATATACACAGTACATACACATATATTATGTAAACAAAAACTTTTATTTTGGATGAGATTTATCAGGATTAATTGTTTGACAGCACTATTTTAAACAAAATAAATGGAAATTTCGTTTTTACCTGTTTATCTATTTTTAGATTTAAACGGTCAGTTCACCCAAAAATGAAAATTAGCCTGTTATTTACTCACTCTCAAGCCATCCTAGGTGTATATGATTTTCTTCTTTCAGATGAATCCAATCGGAGTTATATTAAAAATTGTCCTGGCACTTCTATGCTCTACCATTGGAGTGGGCGGGTGATTCTGTTCAACAGTCTAAAATACTTTAAATAAAGAACGCGCATCCATAATAAAACGTGCCTCACACGGCTCCGGGGGATGAATAAAGGCCTCCTGTAACGAATCCGTGCGTTTTTGTAAGAAAAATATCCATATTTCAAATGTAATAAACACTTCTCTCACACTTCATCTAACTGTCGTACGCGGAAGTCGTTCCGGCAGATGACGGAGGACCTTGGCGTTGCGTGATTAGTGATGAACGCGGAGAGAGAACAAAACAAAACGCCGGAAGTACAAAACGAAGGTTTGTAAAGAAAAATGTCAGAGGATTTCGATATAAGCCAGAGGAGACTGGTTTTCCTTTGCTAAAGTAAGGAAACTTTGCTTCTGTAAACAAACTCGTGAGACTAGCATATCTCAGAGGCGCGAGCACGAGCATACGTTCCGCAAGCGTTCATCCGCCGGAACGATTCCACATACACAGTCAGCAGAAGTGAGAGAAATGTGTTTATTACGTTTGAAATATGGATATTTTTCTTACAAAAAAAACCAATACGCATGGATTCTATGGATTCCATGGACTGTTAAAGAGAAACACCCACCCACTGCAATGATAACACTTGGAATAGCCAATATAACTTCTATTGGATTCGTCTGAAAGAAGAAAGTCATACACCTAGGATGCCTCGAGGGTGAGTAAAACACAGGCTAATTTTTATTTTTGGGTGAACTAACCCTTTAAAACGAAAAGTCAAACATGCTGCCGTCATATTTTTTTAAATAATAAATATTCCATAAATCATACAAATCATAATGACATCTTTCTTTTTTTCAGCCTCCTATTTTACATATTATGTTTACCAAGTTTGCATTTATTTGATTAAAAATACAGTATGATAAAATTACGTAAACTAGTATTATGACATACAATTTAAAATGACTATTTTTGCAATATATTTAAAATTTAAGTTGAACTTGTAAATTACATTTTAAATAATTAGTCATTTATTCTTGTGATGGCAAAGCTGAATTTTCAACAGCATTACATGATTATGCTTCAGAAATCATTTTAATATGCTGATTTGCTGCTCAAGAAACATTTCTTATTGTTATTAGTGTTCACAAGAGTTGTGCTGCTTAATTTTTTCAGTAGTCTTTGATGATTAGGAAAAAAAAACATTAATTGAAATTTGTTTCTTCTTTTTGCTGCCAGTTTTTTAATCAGTTTAATGAATTCTTTGATTCTTTGTAAATGAAAGTGTCACACCCGTTAGACCGTCTGTGTGTGTTTTCTTCCCCCACGTGCTCCATGTCCTGGTTTTCCCCCATGTTCCTCTTTGCCCAAATTCTTTATGGGAATTTGGTCCTTCCCGTTCCTGTCCTATTTATGATCATTGTTTCCTGGTGTTCCCTCATTAGTTTCCATGTGTATTTAAGCCCTGTGTTTCCTGAGTCCTGCGTGCTGTCTTAAACATCCTTTGGTTCCTGTACTACGTGTCTGTTAATAAATCCTGTTTCCTATATTCTCCGATGTCTCCTTGCTGCTTGTCTCCGACACAGTATAGCAGTGGATCGTGACAGAAAGTTTATTTTATTTACTTTTTAAAGTGTGAACAGTAGTATGTAGAAATGCATTTGGCATAGTCTTAATTCATTTTTTTCATTCTAGTTATAATAACACAGTATATATACTTAAAAAAAGAGAATAATGCTATTAAAAGTAGTAAAAATCAACCGTTACCATCATATTTTCACATTTTAAAGTAATGAAATATTCCATAAATTATATATATATATATCTGTAGAAATATCACCATTAAATCCTGTCAGCTATTGTCAACCCTATAGTTGCTCAACTATGTCCCAACATACAGAAAGTACTCCTTTAACTTAAGATGGCACAATGCAATTTATTATTAACACAGTTTATACATTTATAGAAAGTTTACAATCATACAAAAAATGTACTTAACATAAAGCTGTATATTATTAACACCCAACTGTGTTGTCATTCTGTTTCATTGTTCTCCATTCAGGATTTCCTCACCCAAACATACTCTACAAACCAAATGTATGTAAACACTGAGGTGAATGTTGAGGAAGAGCGAGAAAGCCCTTCGGGGATTCTTATGTAAATGTCAGAGGCACTCTGTAGTTATCATCGGGTCACAATACCAGGCTAGATGACGTAAAGGGATACTCCAGAGAAATGCCATCCCACATTATGGCTCCACATACCTAACTACTGACCATTTGAAATCATTTCATGTGGTATTCCTTCCAGAGCTCATGCAAAGAGAAGGAGTGGGTTATTTTGTTTTAGTGTTTGGCCGAGCTATTTTCTTGACCATGCGCTCAAGAAAAGCACAAGAAGCTTACAGATCAGTTCTCTGACCAAAATGTGTTTTCAGTGGAAGACCCTTGAGAGAGCCGCAAATGTCACATTTATGCATTTTTTAAAAGGCTTTTCTTACATGTTTTCTCTTGTGTTTTATTTTTACACGTGCAGCAAAAAACGGTTCCAAAGGTCTTTTTGGCTGGTGGTGTGAATGCAGATGCTCTGGTTTTATCTTTTAGGGATGATTGCTAAAATGACAAAACAAGCGCTGGATGACATCAGAAGCTCAGTGAGCTCATTTCAGTGCCACTGAGATTTCCCTGGGATTTCCCAAAGAACTAATTATGACTTTTAAGCTTTTCACCACTTAAGACTCAGAATTAGGATGCTTTCAGTTTCTCAAGTGCCAAATGAAGGCACTGAGCTTGAAGTGGCATCCTTTCACTTGATTACATAACTTTCTGATTGAATAATAAATGAGTTGACCAACATATTTTGTCTTCATTATTCTTCCTGTTAATTGTATAGAACCGGGGCTAGTTGTCACTTAGAGACCCAGAAAACAAGGTATATTTTTAAGAGCGTTCTGGCAAGGTTCACTCAAAATTATGAACAAACATGCTTTTAAACACCTACAGTCGTGGCCAAAAGTATTGGCAGGGACACAAATTTTGTGATTAGCACAATTTGCTACTTAAACTGTTGTGGTGTTCATTCACATTGTTTCTACAAGTATTGGCAGTGACATAATCTAGAAACAATGTGAATGAACACCACAACAGCTTAAGCAGCAAATTTTGCTAAACACAAAATTTGTGTCACTGCCAATACTCTTGGCCACGACTGTAAACTGACTTCCTCCAAACTAATACTCTAATATAATTAAATTAGATGTTAAATAAAAAAGTGAACACAATAATTGCGAGTTTAGAACCCCCTACAGTTGAGTGAATTAACTTCTCTGTTGTAAATATACTGTCATAATTACAGTAAATAGCTGTACACGTGCATTTGTTGCTGCCGTAAAGCAAATCACCCTTTTCGCGCAATTACGTACCCGCTAACAAACTTAACGACTCCCAGAATTGACGTTTACAATCAGTATGATTTTGAAACTGATATTCCAAAATAAAATTAAAAAAAACTATAAAATCAACATTTTAATGAAATTAAAAAGGTTTAGAATGTTGTAATACAATTTATTCTGTTAACCAAAAGAATTACTTTTTGTGTTACATTTACATTTTTGCTCTTTTTATTAATTGTTTTGTGCTTTATAACATTTTACTGTTTGACAATCCAGCTAATTGTGACAACATGCCCCATAAGGACATTTTTCCATGGAAATGATGAATGAAATAGGCCTTTCTTTATAGCCAAGACTTTTGTCTATACAGAAAATAAACCTACTGAGACATATTCGCTAGATTAAATCTTTCCTTTCAAAGAGGAAAAGAAAACACCTTGAACATCCTTTGCTCCAAACAGTGGCATGCTTTTCTTGTGCAGACTGCTCAAGTTCTGCACTTCAAAGTGTCTTTTGCTCCTGAAGTACCCTGAAAGTGGTAGCAAGAACCTAATTTGCATTTCAACAGTATGGGTTTAGTTAAAGACCAAAAAACAAGTAAAACATTCCACCCCCCTGCAAGGTTTCTTGTATAAGACACTTTTTACATCACGAATATGCCAAAAATAGCATAGACCTGTGCAGAAAATCATAGGCAAGAACCAGCAAAGTGAGTTGAATATTTTCCATGCTCAGTTCACAGTTCAAGGTCTAGCCATCATCACCGACTGCAACGCACCTGCCACCGAAGTGACTCAAACTCCCACCGCACATCTAATCAAACCCACGTATGGCCCAGGGAGGGCCACAGATCCTGCGTCTGGCTCAGGGAAGGCCACAGATTCCGAGTTTAGCCCAGGGAGGGCTCCTGTTTCCACGTCCAGCCCAGAGAGGGCTCCTGCCCTCACATCAAACCCTGAGAAGGCTGCGGATTCCACGTCCAGCCCCAAGAGGGCTTGTGTCCCCAAGTCCAGCCAGGAGAGGGCTTCTGGACCCGGAGTCTCCCCCAAGAAAATATTTTGGGGGGCTATACATCTCCGTCCAGCCATGGCCCCCGGAACTGCCTGTTTCGCCTTGGTTTCTTGGACTGCCTGCTCCAATGTCATTGGAGTCTCAATCACCACGTCACCTCAGTTACCACAGTCATCAGCCCCAACGCACACCAGATCCCAATCACCAGAGCACTGATTGCCCGCACATGCCTCAGCTCGTTAAGCTCCCTTTATCACTGCACTCTCCCCACAGCCTCAGTGTCTGGTCTACAGTTTGCATTACCGAACTAAGCCTGACTCCTTACCTTGCTACTTACCTGTGTTTACTCACCCTTAGATGCTCCCGTTCTCCACCGCTCCTCCGGATCACCTGCAATAGACAATCATCTGTTACCATCAGCTAAGAGACCTGAAACCTTAAATCTGCATATTACTCGCCTTCTGATCGTTGCTTCTCATTGCCACAGCCCCTCTATCATTAAAACTGCTGTTTTGCATACTTGCCTTTGTGTTTCTGGCCTGTTTGCTGACAACCAGACAATGAGAGGGAAAAAAAGAAATAAAGATAATAAAAAATGCGTAATCAAATAAATAAATAATCAAAACTTGAGAAATTCTTGAATAAAATAAATGTTGTGTAAAAAGTTACATATATATATATATCTGTAAACATTTGTCTGTCAAATCAAAGCAGATTGGGTGAAACCAACATACCATTTTGTCCAAAAACGGAGGACACATAGGCTAGACCGTTTTGGCGTGTTAATCTTGAGAAAACGTCTTGAAGGAACGTTCTAAACTATTGCATAATGTCGCGTATTCGTGACAAATGTTTGTACAGTTTACTTGATCGGTTTTCAGCATCACTAAAATAAATAATTTGTAGAAAATGGTAGGCTGTAAGCTTTTTCAAACACAAGATTGGGTTTCTAAGTAACGTTTTTTTTCTTTTTTTTAGATTAATGCTTTTTATAATTCCATATAACATTATCATAACCATGTCAATTTGAACCCTAAATATCAATGTTGATCAATTTATCATCTAAATGACGAGGCACTTATTTTTAATCAATAATTGATACGAACACAGTGACATTATAGCAGTGACTTGTCAATTAGCCTTAATTAAAATCTTATTAATTAACCTTTCTTACAGCATGTAGCATCGAGCCCGTTTGCTGAGAGCTCCAAACAACAACCAATCGAGTGATGAGCCAAAGGAACCCGTGAAATCTGCGCGCTCGGGGGAGGATGACACCAATATTCACATCCACGCAAAGTTTCCCAGCGTTTCATCTCGACACTTTCTGCCCATCTGCACGCCTGAAGTCCCGTCCAGAGAATCAGACAGCTGCTGGAAGAGGGAGTTTCAGCATCCTCCTCCTCCGTCATTAGTCGAGTTCAGACTCTCACCGCACTGTCGGCATCAGCGCTGGAGAAAACAGCTTTACTGGTAAGATCGCTTTATATATGGTGAAAATGGCGCTGTAGAGATTTAAAAACTGAACATCTGTGCAGATGTGTGGCGTGAACACAGTTTAAACGCGTCTAAAGGAATTTCTAGGATTCCTCGCATTTCTGTGTTGAGTAGTTATGCAACTGATTTTCATATTCTGAATCCTGGCATGTGATATGAACTGTGTGCTTTGGAACTTTTAGATAAAAATAAGCTTTTCTGAGATATCCGTGGTGTAATTATGCTTCACTTATTATAAAGAAACTTCTACTTATTAGAAAAATCATTTAGAATGTACAATCTAGTGAGCAATTTGCTCAAGTCTCTGAGCATGAAGTCAGTTGGTGCTTATGTGAAATGTTGATGGAAATTATAACTGAAAGGAGGTCAGAATGTTTTCACCTTTTCCACCAAGCTGGAATTTGAGACTTGATAGAATGATCTAGCTGACAGCTGAACGCGACAAGGTAATAGTAATTCTGGGAAAGAATAATCAGAAAATGCACCCGAGATTTCCTCAAGTGGGATTTAAGATGTCTGGCATGTGCTTGTCAGTGTGCATTGAAATTCTGTAATCTCAGAAGATAATGTGTGCTTCTTGTCAAGGCTAGGCACAAGGATTGTTCAGTTACGCAACTCGAGAGACACAAGATTAAGGATACATGTGAAGATGAGAGGTATGTTATTGCACTTTATATAGACTAAGAATGATTTCTGCCCTTGTGGAGTGTTTATTATGGTCTCTCCCTCCCGGCGGTTTGATCGACAGGTGTGAAAGGATCTCAAGGTAATGGTGATTACGGTTTCCTTTTCTCTTAAAATAGACCATTACTTGTTTCCAGAGACCGTATCTCGATTCAGACAGACCCTTCAGTCAAGACATAGTGGGGGGCAGTTGTCATCTAGCAATAAGTCATCTAAGATTAGTTTTCAGACATCACCACGCCTTGCATTATTTAGGATTAATTCAAGGGTTTGTACTTGACCATATGCATTGTTCTGTTGTATTCCTAAGTTATATGAGCAATACGTAGCATTGAGCTGCATATCATAGAAGATTTCATGCACAAAATGGAAGAACGGCAATGCATTATTGTAATCTATTTAGAAATAAAAAATCTGCTCAATAGCAACAGATGGTCATAAGGTTAATTTTATGTAGCTTAAAATGGAAGTCTGTGATTCTCAACCAAATGGTGGATTGATATACATAAAAATGGGTCGCACATAAGTGGAAAAAATGATGCTGAATGCAAAAAATTAGGCTAAATGCATCTAACCATATAACTGCTTAAATTGAGGTCGCAAAATAAATGACTAAGTCAGCTTTTAAAAGGGAGAAGAAATGCCTTGAATATCTTTTGCTCTTGATGCAAAAGGCTCCAATTTATGTGTCATTTGGATGAAGTTAGTCAAACTGGGTTTGCATTATAAGAAATGGAACAAAACTTCAAATGGTAAAAGAACACATGACAGACTATATTACATTTGACGTAAGAAGGGATTTGAGGTCTGTCTAACTTGTTCAATCTTGTATTTTATGATATAATATGGTGTATGATAGTGTTTTGGGTCAGTTTGTACTTGATGCCAAATGTAAAACCTCAGAGACTCTATTACACGTGTAGTAAGAAGTGATTTTAGGTTGGGTTCATACTTGATGTTCAATGTAAAATCTGCATCTTGCAGCAAAACCTTTTGAGAACCGTTGCAATATACATTATAAGGTGTATTTCTTTTCTATAGACCTTTCTGTAGCTCATTGATTGTCCATGTGCCTTTAATATTTTCCAGCAGAGGATGAGGAGGTTCAAGGTGAAAAGAAAAGTCTTTACGTATGCTGTGTTGAGGGAGTTCTCAATGGGCAGAGATCATACATATGTCTGTCTGATGTGAAGCCGCATTAGCCTGTGAGGGGAGACTTCCCAACCTAAAAAGGCTGATGGAAACATCAAAGGTCACTGGATGGATGTAATACATTTTGATGGATTGTCAAACTTCATCAGTCGGATGAAGATGATGTGTCTAGAAAGCGCAATTTTTTATGACACTTGTGTTATGCTTAAGCCGTCCCCCCGGTGCATTTTGAACACCTGACTCCTACGGAGCGAGGTGGCACTGTGAGATTCTTAAAGGACACCCTACGGCAGTTAGACAGAGGATGGGCTGAAGTTTGAGATGGTGGGTGGAATTTTTACTACAGCCCTGTGGCCCAAAATCTGACATTTTAACTATGCTCCGAAAGGCTTGTCACAGATTTTTAGTCTTTACACTTCCCTTTGGTGAAAGACACAGCTAAAATGCATCTTAAAATGAAAAGATTCAGTCAAAAATGAATATCCAGTCATCATTTACTCGCTCTCATGTTATTTCAAACCTGTACACATAGGCTACATACCATTAAAAAGTGTTGGATGTTTTTGAAAGTATACTTATGCTCACTAAGGTTGCATTTTATTTAAGCAAAATACAATAAAAACAGCAATATTGTGAAGTAGTATTATTATTATAATTTAATGCAACTGTTTTCTTTATTAATATATTTTAAAATGTAATTTATTCCTGTGATGCGAAGCTGAATTTTCAGTATCACGACTCCAGTCTTCAGTGGCACATGATTAAAATCATTTTAATGTGCTGACTGATTCACTAACAACATTCCTCATCAAAGTTGAAAACAATTGTACTGCTCAATATTTTTGTGAAAACCGTGATAGAATTATTTGATGAATATTCATTTTCAAATTAGCTTTTTTTTGTAACATTATAAATGCATTTACTGTCAATTAAGAGCAATTTAAGGCATCCTTTCTGAAAAAAGTATTAATTTCTTTAATAACTCACAAACTACCATTTGTATGTGTATATATACACACATGTTAAGGATCTATTATGAAAGTGAATAGTGACTAGGTTTGAGGGTACGTAAATGACAGAATTTTCATTTGGGTGAACTGGAACTGATACTTTAAGGAATTTTTATAAGTGAATATTTTAGCATAGCTTTATACTTTCCTGCTATTTTCATGTCATCCAACATAACAGACTATGCTGGAGCTGTAGAGCAGCTGTTCTACAACCCTGATTTTCCGATAAATTGGCTTGTCTCTATGTAGTTGGCCTGCCCAGATGGATTTAAACCACATCGCCTCGGGCCACTTTAACGTATTTCAGCAGGGCTATTACCTTCAGTGTGCGTCCTATGTAGTGAATTGCCCTTCCACCATCCTGTAGGGAGACTCATATTTATGGAAACTCAGCAGTGTTTCTCAGAACTGATGTAAATCCACTACAGCAGAGAGCCAGGCTGTTCCTCTTCAATCAGAGATGCTGAAGGCTTCTCTCTGGCCATGAACCCACATCCATAACACTGTCTTTCAGCTGCCATATGCAGCATGTCATTGTCCTTTTGCCGAAGGTCGAGAGAAAGCTCACTCCAAAGAAAGAGAGAGATCATTTTCAGCTGTCCAAGGTTGTTGAAATGTGTAATTGCCATCAGCGGAAATGTGTTTGCATGGTTATCATCAGAATATCTCAAGGATACACTTCTTAATCAAAATGGGATTCAATCCCTGACAACTACAGTAGATCTATTTTTTTATTGTAGATCAGAGTGGAAAATATTAGATTTTTTATATCTACATGTCTCTAGATAGAAACAAGAGTTCTCCTGGAATGCAAATCTACGGGATTTCTTTATTCGCATTACCATCCATCAGACGAAAAATTGAGCAAATTTCAGATAATTTAGGAAAGCATAGCATAGTGTTTTTTTTTTGGCTGGTTGGCATGTTCAGATAAAAAGATCAATGTTTTATACACAATTTTGAACCTACAAATGGTTACTTATACACTAGAAAAAAAAGTGTTGAAAGAGTTTTCACTAAAAAATTGTTAGTAAATTTCACAAATAAGAATCAGCAAGTAACATTGAATTAAACATAAAAATGAGGACTGAAACAGTATTTTCTTGTAAAATATACTTCTGTAATCTTTGTTTTATTTATAACTTTAAAAAAAAAAACTCATGTCATTCCAAACCTCTCTGAGTGTTTTTCTTTTGTGAAACACAAAAGAAGATATTTTCAAAATCATTGGACACCCCTGACGTTATATGAAAAAACACTCTTTGAAAAATCATTTTCATTAATTTTTGGTGCACTGTTCCTTTAAAATTAGATTGGAGAAGGTATTTTAAAAGAAGAAAAAAAATTAAACACACAATCATCTTAAGACTGAAGGAATGGTTTGATTAGGTTTGATCGCTCACATTATTATTTGTTGTTCCCTCAAGAGTCTGTTTAATCAGAGGTTGTGATAAGCCTGGCATATCTCAAGGTCATTATAAAGCTGTCAATTACCCAAGTGACTCACAGCTGCTAATATGAGTCAAACAGCATTCTAAGTTCTGCAAGCATAATGAAGTACCAATAAAAAGGTTGCTTTAAAAACATTAATATTCCCCTGGAGAAGCAAGATTCTTCTCTCAGTAATAGATGCCTGACCATAGTGTTTGATAGCGGTAGTTGTTGTCAGCTTACTAGCTGCCTGACAAGAAACTTGCAGCTACAGTGAGAATGACAGGATCCAAATCATGAGGAACAAGCTAATGAACTACTAGAGCTTCTGTCAAAACAAAACAAAAGGGTTAATGGAGGAAGAAAGCAATTTGGCACAATTGACTTTTTGTTTTCTGACCTAATCTATTGGAGCTGACCTTGTACACTCACAAATAATGATAAATGTCCTGTTGCGTATTTTGGCTTCCTGTGTGAAGAGTTTTACATAAGCTTTTCTTGTTAAAGGGACAGTTCACACAAAAAGAAACCATTTGGCATCATGTTTTACGCTTTTTCTTCTTGGAAAACAAAAGCTATGTTATATTAATATGTCTTCTTGTTTAGCAGCAATGGTCACCATTCACTTTCATTGTATGGAGAAGACCAGCGTGAACATTCTTCTACAAATGTCTTCCTTTGTGTTTGACAGGAGAAAGAAATTCCAGGGGGTTTGAAATGACATGAGGGTGAGTAAATGTCAGCATCTTCATTTTTGGGTGAACTATTCCCTTAAAATGTTCTTTTTGACCTCAGCTTGATTTAAATGTCTGCTGGAAACTCATTTGCCTTCGTTTTTGTCTTTTTGGTTTATTCATTTCCTCAATTTCTTTTTATCTCAAATGACAATGAGCATTTGATTTGCACAAGTAGAGAATCTCTGTGAGCGGTTATGAAAGCATGTCGCTCAGACTTGTCTGTGTGATATGAAAATTAGATGATTAATTTAGTTCTGCCTTATATAATTTCACACACTCCCTTAAATTCTTGAGTCACTCTCTCCACACACACAAACCTCCGATGCCGCTGCCTCTGATATATGCCATTATATCTCAGCATGTCAGTGCTGTGGTAATACGATACTTTGTATCCTCTGAAGGACACATCTATCATATAGAGGTATCATATATCAGATGTATCATATTCTCATATCTGACCTCTATCTTAGAATGCTTTTCTGCATTAGTGACGACTTATGCACATTTTATTTTGGCATTTTTAATAAAATAGAAAATATAGAATAATAAAAAAAAGAGAAAAAATCAAAGTTATAATGTCACATTTGCATACATTTTATTTCAATACATATGCATATTCAGTGTACCGCAGTGTTATGGTTTATTGATGTGAAACATTATTGGGAAGTGCTAATCCCGTAGACTTGAATTAAAGGAGAGATTCAAGCCATATTTAGGGTCCAAAATAGATGTTTGGGGGTGGATTCCTTAGACTGACCACCTAGAAACACCCTAGCAACCACTCAGAACACGTTAATAGCCACCTGGCAACTAGGCTTGGGTATCGTTTGGGTTTTTTACGATACCTGTGCCAAATCAATACTTTTAAAATGGTAATGGTGCCTGAACCGATACTTTAAAAAAACATGGATTATCATATGTCAACTACTCTACTACTACTCTTTTGAGAAAAGCATTATTTTTCCTATTTTTACCCAAAATAGGATAGATTGGCCAATATTTATTGACCATAAGCACATGTAATGTCCGTTTCATTCATACTGGCAGCCTGAGGGTGCCCTCGCGCAGAAACGTCACATATGCATCACAGAAGTAATAGAACTCCCGACACTCCAGGAAATCCCTAATATGGACAAAGGTATCTCTATCTGTAGCTCAATAAAAAGAAGATAGAAACATTTCGAATGATGAAACCTAAAGATAGTAATCACTCTACTGCTACAATATATCGTTTATCTGTGTTCTTCAAGCCATCTCGAGTTTTTTCATAATTAAGTATATATATAATCCATTGCTAAATGGCATAGCCTTTACTACATTATAGAATATATTTTCTGCCTCATAAGATCAGAAAAGGAAGTTAACTGACTGATGTTGTGGAGTAAAAACATGTCATAATGTTCTCTTTTTTTTTTTTGGAAAACAGGTTTAGAAATGCTTCTCATTGCAATTCATTAAAAGGGAAGTTTAACTTTAGGCATTTTAAGGCACGTTAAATCTAGCTAGCTAACAGTTGGCTACATGCTGCTATCAGAGCAAGTGTGATTGCTGCATTCACACGCTCATCGGATGGTCTCATTTCCCGTGTTTTGCTTTAAGTCGAAATGTGAAAACAACATGGACACTATTGCTAATGCAAAAATGTGTTGGATGTGTTGATTTTATCAGAGCTTTCTGACTTGCGTTAACATGAATTTTCTGAGACATGAATGCAGTATAATTTAACTAGCGATCAAGGGAGGTGATGATGCTTACGTCAGTTTGGCACATATTATTACCAGGTTTCGTTACCCAACCCTACTGGCAACCACCCAAAACATCTAGCAATCTACTTGCATCTAGCATTAGGATTTCATTTGTAAAAATGCAAATTGAAGAGGTCCTCTTTAAAAGATTATGTGTGATAAATGATGCTCTTTAGAGCTGTGAAGGATTGAAACTGTGGAGTAGATAATCTCAGTAAGGCATTCCCTGAATCAGTTTCCCACTCCATGTGAGATGAATGACGTAATAAGCTGGTGTGAAACTCCTGACAGTTGGTTCGGAGGAGAGAGAGGATATCAGCAGTGGCTTAATTACAACACTTACTCAATCCAGAAACTCAGAGTGGTCGGACCAAGGAATAAATTAGCCAAAGTGACTGCAGTGGGAGTAAAATATTTGATGCATTTGCCAATCTGTATGCATTACAGGAGTCAAGTGAAGTCAAGTTAGATGCAGTGCTTACTCAAGTATGTGGAGTAATAGAATAATAGAGAAGTAAATAATTAGACGTTTAAATTTCACTTAACAATTACGTTTTTTAATACTTTTTGAGGATGCATCCCTAATCCATGCAATCCAAACATATGAAACAAAAACGATACCGTTCTTGGAAACACTATTGTAAAGTACCATTTATTAATACTAAACTCTTTAACTGAACTGGACATTATGACATGATCATTCAGTTCCAGTATTTTATTTAATAAGATTTTTGATTCCCAAACCTTCAGACTGACTGAGGTTGACCAAGTAAACCTATCGAAATATATTCTGTATAAAAATGTGCTAATATTTCGACAGTTTTTAAATCTGTAGTGCGTGATATGATTATTTGTATTGCTTTTGTCACATAAAAGCCAAATTAGGGCAAAGAAAAGAGAACTCTGAGATAAAAGGGGATAAAGAGAGAATTCTACTGAGAGAGACCTCCATCTGTCAGCTTAACGGACAGGATGACCTGTCAACATCCCGAGGGAGTTTTTGCAAAGAGTATTAGTTGAGTCCACGCCGTTATTAGAGCAGAATGTATCATGTGTTTTGGTGAACATACACGTGAGCTAATTCAAGAAATGATGAGGTGAAACTACTTAAGAGAGATTTGCAGTGTTTTCTCTTTAAACAAGATGTTTGTGGTCAGATTTCAAGTCCACAAACATCCGTTGGATTAAGGGGGTTTAACCTTTCCCAGAGACTCACTTGGAGAGTTAAATCCTTCCCCATTAAACCCCTCCCAACATATTGTCCAAGCCAGCTAACAGTCTTTACGTGCTCCTTTTCCTCCAGGTCAACCAACTGGCTGTCTGCAAATAAATGGAAGGACCTAAACAATGAGTCAACTTTCATCTGCTGTTTAACGGTTTTGTGAACGCCTAGCTTCTCCTCAAACAACTTTGGGACTTATGGAGGCCTCTGCGAACTCGGACAACATTAGCAACACCTCAGCTGGGTTGGGCCAGGGAACATGGGTTGAGTCCAACATGTGCCCTCCCTCTGTGAGTGGCACGACCCTTCTGATCGTGGCCTACAGCACCGTTATTGCAGTGGGATTGGTGGGCAACACTTGTCTGGTCTTCATCATATCCAGACAGAAGGAGATGAGGAACGTCACCAACATCCTCATCGCCAACCTCTCCTGCTCCGACATCCTCATGTGCGTGGTGTGCCTCCCTGTGACGGTCATCTACACGCTCATGGACCGCTGGATCCTGGGCGAGACACTGTGCAAGGTCACCCCGTTCGTGCAGTGCATGTCCGTCACGGTGTCCATCTTCTCGCTGGTCCTCATTGCGTTGGAGCGGCATCAACTCATCATCCACCCCACCGGCTGGACGCCCGCCGCAGGCCATTCGTACCTGGCCGTGGCGGTTACCTGGATGGTGGCCTGCTTCATTTCCCTACCCTTCCTGTCCTTTAACATCCTCACTAACGCCCCGTTCCAGAACCTCAGCCTTCCATTCAACCCGTTCAGCGACCACTTGATTTGCATGGAGCTCTGGCCGTCCGAACGCAACCGTTTGGCATACACCACTTCACTTCTGCTATTCCAATACTGCCTCCCCCTGCTTCTCATTCTACTCTGCTACTTGCGCATATTCCTGCGTCTGCGCAGACGGAAGGACATGGTGGAGCAAGCCACCGAGGCCCGGCAGAGGAAGGCGCGGGGCGCTCAGCGCGTTAACGCCATGTTGGTTATAATCGTGGTCGCTTTTGCTCTCTGCTGGCTCCCGCTCAACGTCTTCAACACCATCTTTGACTGGTACCACCAGGTGCTTCCTTCTTGCCAGCACGACGTTATCTTCTCGGCCTGCCACCTCACGGCAATGGCGTCTACCTGTGTGAACCCGGTGGTGTACGGCTTCCTCAACACCAACTTCCAGAAGGAGCTGAAGGCGACGCTCCAGCGCTGCCATTGTGGCTGGGGGGTTCCAGAGACCTACGAGAGCTTCCCGCTTTCGACGGTGGCCACCGACGTCACCAAGGTGTCATCGATACAGCAGGGCTCTCTACTGAGATCGGAACAGTGCGCTCACTGCTAAAGAGATGGCAGGAACGGAGGGAAGAATGAGGGGAGGGGTTGAGGATGAGCTGGCACTGTTTCCATGGAGACGTGGAACTGCTATGTGGGTTTCTGCATCAGTTCATACCCAAGAGATCTAAAAACAACCTCAGCCCACTGTTGCTGTGTTTTCTGGGGTCCAGGTGTGGAACGCGGTGTGATGTTTTGTTAACAACAGCTAGGGTAGTCAGGGCGTCATTCCTGTCTCCGTGTATGGGATAAATATTCCATCAAGAATGTGATTATTCCTCTGATGACACTTTCAAGCTTTTGTGTTAGGGAGGAAGGACTGATTTATAAGGCTGGATTGTTTTAGCACTCATTGCGCAACTGACATTTCACATCAAACAGCAAGTTGTTGTTATAATGAAAGTACTTTTCATGTACAATTCTTTCAATTATTTATTCACTGTAGCAGGGAGTCGGTGCCCTCACCAAAGTATTTCTTCTGTCCGGTTTTGTTGTTGCTGGTGTTGTTGTTTAATGAATTGCTAACTATTATTGCTTTGGTGAGACCGCCTGCACTGCATTTTAACTTTGAAATCGTGCCTCTGTAATATTGGGAAGCATATTAAACATTTGAGCATTGGTGTTAGCTTAACAACACACCCATCTTCTGCTACAATAGGTACATGACTGTGCCCATGCCATTTTGGTATTACATATTTTCTTGATGATTGAAGTCAAAGCAAAGTTCAGTTTATAACAAAAGTGTTTGGTGTTGACGTTCTTGTTGCCTTATAAATGGTAGTTCTGAAAGCGCAAATAAATTTGGAAACATGACATCCATGTAATGTCTCATTGTTTTTCTTCACTCTCTGTGTTCGGTGTTCAGTTAGTAATTTAAACAGCAAGTTGTTGTTATAATGAAAGTACTTTTCATGTACAATTCTTTCAATTATTTATTCACTGTAGCAGGGAGTCAGTGCCCTCACCAAAGTATTTCTTCTGTCCGGTTTTGTTGTTGCTGGTGTTGTTGTTTAATGAATTGCTAACTATTATTGCTTTGGTGAGACCGCCTGCACTGCATTTTAACTTTGAAATCGTGCCTCTGTAATATTGGGAAGCATATTAAACATTTGAGCATTGGTGTTAGCTTAACAACACACCCATCTTCTGCTACAATAGGTACATGACTGTGCCCATGCCATTTTGGTATTACATATTTTCTTGATGATTGAAGTCAAAGCAAAGTTCAGTTTATAACAAAAGTGTTTGGTGTTGACGTTCTTGTTGCCTTATAAATGGTAGTTCTGAAAGCGCAAATAAATTTGGAAACATGACATCCATGTAATGTCTCATTGTTTTTCTTCACTCTCTGTGTTCGGTGTTCAGTTAGTAATTATGTTGCATGTTTTTCCGCTCATTACTGAAGATGAAATAATTTGCATATACAGCAGGTGTGTTTGTGTTACCAATGCATGAGCCTCTAAATGCATGTTTACAGAAAGAGATCTTTTATTTAGGTAATGTTCCACCCCAGGCATTACCCTTTTGATGTCCATCAAGGTAGTCAGTTTAGTCAAGTTTGACTCTTTGGAAAGCACATTGCCATTTGAGAGGCAATTTGCCTGACTTGTAGATTTAAAATGGCAACAACTTAAATGCTGTGAGTGAAAATGTTTTACTGCCTTCCTGGGGTGTTGAAAAACATAGGGAATATTAAAATTGGGATGTTCATTTTACAGTGACTTTGCATTCAAGGTATTTATTTTATCAGCTCATGCATTCCTTAAGAACTGAACCCATGACTTCAGCATTGCTGGCGCCAAAACTCTGTTTAATCTACAAGTATGTTTGTCTATAAAGGTCATAGCAATTATTAAAAGTCAGGGGAAGGTGATTAAAATTAAATCTAAATTTTGATACATTGGGTGTTATATATTTACTGTCTAATAACTGTAATGTATAAGAGAGTCTCACAAAGTTAAGAAAAATTTGTCTTCCTCAGGGAGAAACTTTTTTTTTTCCCTTTGATTTTTGGGTGAAATGTGATCTTAACATGTTCTTGTTCTTTTTAAATCCTTGTAATCATAGACAACTGGAAAAAAACATATAAGGTCATGGAAGTTCATTGGTCAAAAGGACATCTTGCATTTTGTCACAGAGAGCGGTTTTATTATGCCAGATCATGCCGCTCTTCAGCGTGCTGTCTGTGACATGACATCCCAGGTGCTAAAATCACATCCATTCTTCCGTGAACGGAGTCCAGGTCAAGTTCTGTTCGGAGGTCAAATCTCAGGTCGCTTGATTTGTTGTCTCACGTGGCCCATTTCTTTTCACTGCTGCCGCGGTTTTCTTATCAGAGGAGATGAAACGTGTGGCACACAGATAAAAGCTTTTTGCCTAACCTTGTTTTCTCATTCTTGATAAGATGCACTTATTTTAAATTGCCATTGATTTCCAGCACGTCACCAACAATATCTGAAAGTGAAGTGTTTCAAGACAATCCTCCATCAGTTGGGTACATTTATGTGTAGGTCAAAGCCTCAGGGGACGCACCAGCAAGAGAGCTTTGAGATTATAGAAACGGATAATCATCGTTTGTCCAGAGGGATTGCCATCTCCTCTGTTTTATCATTCTCACCGCAGTTTATTAGCACGCCAGGGGTTATCTGTGCTGCTCTAATCGAAAATGAGTCCCTCTTGCATTATATTTATTCAAACGTCATCTAAAAAGGCCCGGCGGCTTTGATGTCTACAGCTTGATATGACAGAATCTCCCCTATAGTCTTTCTGCAATCAGATTTACTTGCAAATGCAGCACATTTTGAGTCTTTGATGTTTAAGGGCATTACTTTAGCTATTCAGCACATTTTCATCTGGTTTATTGATGAAATATTAAATATACAGTTTTTTTAATCATGTTTTCACAGTTAAGTAAACAGAGGTTAAATCATCCATTTAGACTCTTAACAAACATCATCCTCCAGGAAGTGATTTTATTTTGGAGAGAAAACCAGTTTTTGAGAATCGGTAAGTATTAGCAATGGATTTGATGAATTCTGTTATGTTTCCTGGTATTTGTTGTTTTGTTTCATGTTTTATTCTGTTTGATATTACAAAAATCAATGTGCTATCAATTTGAAAAGATAATACAATCCCTATGCAAGCTAGCTTCCAATCCTTGAACAATGGTTAACTGGCTAATGCTGTGTTTCCATACTGTTATTCTTGTTCTTTTGTAAATTACCAAGTCATAATTCATAAAGTTTATGTCTAATTTTAACCAATGTTCTGAAACATTGATATGCTCTTTTATGGAAATACTTACAGTTACAGATTACAAAAGGTATCGCAGAACAAAAATGACCCAGTTATAATAAGCCATTGGTTAGATAACACTTTTTTTTCTCTGGTTCTGCTGTGTTTATCTATTTCCATATAGGCATTCTGTAGACCTAAGTGAATGTAAAGTAACATATAGGCTATGTCTATCATTCTAGTTGTTTTTTACTTAAGATGTAAATCTGAAGTCGCAGCCTCATTATATATTTCACAGAAATTGCCTTTTCTCTTATTTTATTTTTTTTACATATGATATTGCAACACTATTTTATGCTCATTACTTCACAATATGACTCAAAGTACATTTCTTTTCATCTGGAGCATCAAGACAGACCACTAAAAACATTAAAAATAGCCTATATATAAAATGGGTTCTGCTTGAAGGCCGTGACATGAATCTCGGATGTCATTTATATGTAAATGCATCTATGATTCAGCCATCAAAGTCCTTTGATTTCATATTTGGCCAAGATGCTTTAAAATCAAGGCATTTATTTACAACTTTCTGTAATGAAGTACTAATTGAAAACTTTTGCTTGTGCGTAGTATTACGTCGGATGTTTTAAGTGACAGATGAATTGTGGGATTTTCTGTGTCACAAACATTGTTACGTTCCACTGTACGTTTGGCTGCTCCAACAAAGCCTGTCTGCCGTAGTTATATTTGCCAGAGATGTTTAAAAGTGGGCGACAACAATCCCAGAGGACTGTTTTTAGATGCCGTGTGAATTAAGTTGAGCGCTGCTCCAGTTCGGCTATTTTTAAACCCAAATGAAGTCATCTTGGGTGAGGTGATTGCTGTATTTTCTCCCAGACAGCCGTTTACCATCTGCAAACTTTTGCATTATTCATAGTTTTTTCCACCCTCGTTCTCAAAATAAGAGATCAGACGCGGGCCAGATTATTCCTCAGCCTTGTCTTTGCTATTCCTTCCAAGGGCCTGCCGGAGAGCACAGAGGATGTGATGCCGCTCGCTGACAGCAGGTAATGAAGGGCTCTGCCAAACACGCCAGTGGGGAGTGGGAAAATCATGCCCGCCACCTCACCCCCCATGACTAGGCTACATAATTAACACTTCTATTTAAGATAGACGTCATTACTCGTTTCTTAAAAGTATAGTTCATCCAAAAATGAAAATGTACTCATTCAAGATGTATATGAGTTTGTTTCTTCACCGAAACAGATTTGGAGATTGCATCACTTGCTCACCAATGGATCCTCTGCAGTGAATGGGTGCCGTGAGAAGGAGCATGAGAGTCCAAAGAGCTGATAAAAACACCACAATACACAAGTAATTCACACAACCCCAGTCTATCAATTAACATCTTCTGAAGCAAAAAGTTGTTTGTTTGTACGAAACCAGTCTATAGTAATAACCAATGTTGGGGGTAATGCGAGTTATGTAATCAGATTACTTTTTTCAAGTAACTAGTAAAGTAACTTTGTTAGTTAAGATACTTTGTTTGCCTATTTATTGACTGACAGCTCTCCTGTCCCCATATTGGGAGAAATCGCAAGTACAGAGGAGTTGTGTGCGCTGTGTGAACATAATGTTACTGTAGTTCTAGACTAAATATGAATGTGCATTAATTTATCCCACTCACAAAAAACAGATTTAGTATTCATCAAAATGAATTAAAACAGTGCAAACTCAGAATATGACGCAAACTTGCAATAATTAAATATGTTAAATAACACAAATGTATCTAATCCCATTTTATTAACCAATGTCTTTGCTTCTGATCTTTGATGATCCAGTTCAACCATACTAATAAGCAAAAATGACTTTAGATAAACTAACAATTGTGCTTCATTGTTATTTTGTATTGCTGAAGAGTGTTGAACCTTCTTCTCCTGCGTTCTACTGTACAGACGTGAATTTACTTTTGCTTCAGCCTGAGGTTTATTCATTACACTTTTTGGTGTGAAAGGGCTTTTACATATGCTATAAATACAACTTATTATATTAAAAACAATCAAGCCCTGCTTATATTTAAAAAGTATCGCGAAAGTAACTCAAAAGTAATGTAATGCATTACTTTCCATAAAAAGTAACTAAGTACCATAATTAGTTACTTTTTTAGGGAGTAACGCAATATTGTAATGCATTACTTTTAAAAGTAACTTTCCCCAACACTGGTAATAACACTTCCTCCAGTGGAAAAAGTCCATCCCCTGTTGTCCACTCACATCAAAATCCACCCACATATTTGTTTAGAACTGTTTTTGCTTGTAAACGGTGCTCGATCTGTGCATATTTCTCTCCTGATTCAGACAAGACAAATTTTTCACTGGACAAAGTAACACTATGGAAAAATATTGTAGCCAGAAACAACAATTTGAAATTAAAAACGCATTGATGGTTTTATTTCTTACAAACTCACAAATGTTTCTTTACAAGATGTGGATGTCTTGTGGATTATTGTGATGTTTTTATCAGCTGTTTGGAATCTCATTGTGACGGCACCCATTCACTGCAGAGCATCTATTGGTGAGCAAGTTTATAAAGATCAATATTCTTTCTCAGACAATTATAAGCTTTACTCAGTATTTTCATCCTATTTCAAAAGCAGTTTTCATATCTGGACAAATATGAAACCTGTCCAGCACCTGGAGGTCATATTTGACCACAAAATCAAAAGAGAAAAATAAGTGTTACACAAAGAAATTTTTTTTTCAGGACTATTAAGATTGGTTGCATTGTCAAATTATTTTCATGACAAAAATCTCATGATTGTGACAAATTAGAATTTTATTTTCTATTTTATTTCAGTACATCATGACTTTTATTGTACTGCCTTTATGCTAGTTTTACTACAATTGAAATTGTATTACACTAATTAAATATTTACCGGTATTACATTTTTATTTTAAATACAGTGAAGGCCTTCTGCATTAACATAATGAGAAACAATGAAAATAACTTTTTTTTAAAAAGCAAACAAAAAACAGGTGCATAACAATTAATTTGAATTTGGGCTGAAAATACACCTAATCATCATGAACAATATCACAGATTTAATGCAAAAAACTATTTAATATCCATTGAAAAAACCCAAATACAGTAATTTCATATTTTTCTTATTTCTTTCATTTTGCAGTGAAATGGTCTAGATGTTTCTTTCCAGGTCAAAAACAATTACTGTAAACCACCATCTTAAAAGCATCAAAGTCAAAGTTTCTGGGTTTATTATCCTTTATTTGTCATTAAAGAGCCAGTGCTTATCATCTTCAATCAGACTCAATTGACTCATTCTCATTCTGCTGGTACATTTGCAGCCTAAATGACAATGTCTTCATCAGAGTCAGCAGTGCACAGTGCAGGTACCAGCTGTGCATTTGGCGCCATCTACTGGTGCATTTTGCTATTACAGGCACTTTAACACCCCAACAAACGTTTCTCACTGATGAAAGAATTTCAGTCATCCTTGCAGTTAGGTAACACATAGCAAATATGTGTTTGTGCTGATTTAGAGCCACGTGAAGCTGAGAAATTATGTCTTTAAACATCTGTAAATATGTCTTTCTTTATACTTAGAATCCTACACTACAGTGCATTTGTTGATTTCCTCAAGTGCATCGTCTTCATTCATTGCTACTGTCTTCATTGTCGTCCTCAAAAGTGCCGTCTGCTCGTCCCTCGGGCTCTGGGTAATTCAGAATGTGTCTGTTGGCCTGGATGAGGTACTGCTGCTGTTTGAAATATACTTTCAGCACTCCCTTGATCACCACAAACGCTATGCCGCCCTAGAAGAGGAAAACTGGGTTAGGATTCACACTTCCTAATGTATGGTAAACTCTCAACGCTCTCGACTCTCACCAGGATGGTGCGCTGCAGGTTTGACGTGACCCTGTGGAACAGGAGGCGTCCCACAAGGTTGGCGATGGAGGGGAAGATGAGGGCGCCGCACAGGGTGCGAGACACAGAGAGATGGTCTCCTCCGTAACTGCCCTCCACTGGGATGCGGGGCAGAGGACGGCCCATACCTGCACAAACAAATGAGATTTTCTGCTTTAAAAATTATGCTCTTTTAATATCATTATTAATAGCATCGGCTTACGGTATGATTTTGACAATGAATCATAAATGCTAAGATGGTTTAAAAGAAACAGTTTACCCAAAAAATGAGCTATCCACCACAAAATTATACATATTAAAAATGGCATAGTTTTAATTTCTTCAGTCTTTATTGTAATTTTAGTTAATAAATCTGTTATGTGATTGTCATTTTTATTAGTTTTTGCAAAACAATAAAAAAATTTGTATAAAAACAATTATATTTAGCTCAATTTATTTGTATTTAATTTTTTGTAATTTCAATACTTCAATGAACTAATTCCCTTTAGTTTTCATTTTAATTTTAGTCATTTCAATAAGTGCTTTCGTCATTTTTATTAGTTTTTATTTACTTTTTATTTAGATTTCATTTTAGTTTTAGGTTAATTTATATACTATTACAGTATAATAAACATTTGAATATTTATTAGATTTAGTGATTTATTACTTTAGTGTTTTAATGATAGTGTTGTGTACTTTTGTCATTTTTATTAGCTTTTATTTATTAGTTTTTGTTTTATTATTATTTTTAATTATTCACAGTACATTACATTCAGTACTTGATGAATTTGCTTTTAAAAATGTATTTCAGTTTTCATTTTAATTTTAGTTTAAGTTGTATTCATTTTTTGTTATGCATTTGTCGTTATTAGCTTGTTTGCGTTTTTCAATTATATTTAGCTTTAGTTTATTTTTATTTCAGTTTAAGTAATTTCAGTACTTTAACTTATTTCAGTTGGCAAAGCAACAATTTTTTATTTTTAATAATAAGTTTTTTTTTCCTTTTAAGTTTTATTAAAAAGTTTTATTTTACAATTTATTAAAGATATTTGTTTTTATTAATTAATGAAACGAAAACTAAACGTTTTCGATTATTTTAGATTTAGTTACCAATAACAACACTGGGATGAACTATTGCCAAGTTTAACCCCGTTTTCCCCGTCATACCAGGTACAAGCCCGCCGAAGATCTGAAACTTAGATGAGTGTCGTTGCCAAAGCCGCACCACGTAATCCTCCCAGCGAATCATCTTCCCCAGTACTAGCATGACGGGGATGGTGGGTAAACCCATGAGTAAGAAGAGAGGATCTGCACGCTCCATCACATCCAGACCCTTCTTATGGCCCACCACCTGAAAACAGAGAAAAAAATGTGTTCAAAAGAACCAAGAAGAGTTAAGTTCCTCTCAACCTCCTGTCTTTAGCACACCTGCATAACCGTGACGGCACCGTAAGTGACGGCCGACCAGTAGACGGTGCCCACCACGACTCCAGCCGCGGCGAAAGGACTGGCCCTGGACAGAGCTCTGTCGACCTGCTGAAGGAAGTACACCAGGGGCCCTGGACGAGAGACAAAACCACACACTTAACACTTCCCTATTAAAGTAACAGAATATCAGCTAAACAGAATGTCAGAATATTAGTCATTAGTAAGCCCACGCAGAATCTGGGCACTTTTGTCACATTTTCTGAGCTAATAAATTTGTTTTTAATTTGTATATATGATCATTTTAAATGGTAAAACAAAACAAGTGCAAACTTATTTTATTATTATTTATATACTAACTTTTGTTTTTATATTTACATTTTAGTTTAGATTTTAGTCATTTTGTTATGTGCTTTTGCCTTTTTTTATTTTTATAAATTTTTGGTTTCTTCATATTTTTATTCAGAAGTGTGTGTGTATATATATATATAATTATTATTATTTTAAGTGTATTTCTGTATTTTCATATTATTATTAGTAGATTAAAGTTATTTTTATTTGAGTTTTTTTAGCATTTATTAGTTTTAGTTTTTTATATTTTTATTAAGCTTTAGTTATTTTTATTTCAATTTTACTTAATCATTTTAGTACTTCAACTTGCACTTATTTCATTTCAGTTAACATTTCTAAAAAATGTTTTGCATTTGATTAATTTTTGTTTTTTAATATTTCTATAGCTTCAATTTATTTTTATTTCCATTTTAGTTTGAATAGTTTTAGTACTTCAGTTTTATTTGTTATTTGCCAAAGCAACATTTTTTAATCTTCATTAAATTAAAAAAAAAAAATTTTTTTTTATTAGTTTTTGTACTTTTTTATATTTCCATTTAGCTTCACTTTAACTTACACTTTTTTTTGAAAAAATGTCCTTTAGTTGCAAATATTTGATCTAATATTTGTATTTTAATTTATTTCAATTTCAATGGCAATTTCAGTCAGTAAAAATGATTTTTAATAGTTTCCGTTAACAATAACAACACTGCTGCAAGAGCAGAGCTGGGAGTACTACACTCTTATCAGGAGCTAATTATCCAAAATATTTGGTACATTATAAGTATGCAATAATGTGAGAATCCATGACAAGACATACAACAAAAGAGGACAAAGGTATCAGTTCATTTCCCTTAAAAAAAACAAAAAACAAGGTAAAGTGCAAATACTCACCTATTTTGGGGAACATTATCCGGTATTCAGTGCCACATTGTGGGCAGCTGACGGCTCCTCCGCTGTTTCCCTTCTGTTTTTCATCAAGCCATCGCTGTAAGCAAGACTGATGGATCCACTTGGTGCAGCCCTTACACCGGCACGGGCTGACCCATTCTGCAGCTCGATCCTCCTTCTCCGTAGCAAAACACACCCAGCAGTGCCTGTCATCGGACAACAGATTATAAGTGACCATTAGTTCTGCGAAGCAGTCCTGTGATTCACAGCTAATGGAGAAACTCACTTCTCTGGAGGTTCATCTGCACAGGCCATCTTGTGTGTCAGGTTCGATCCACGCTCTCCAGCTCAACCATGAGTGAGCCAGAGCAGGCTCAATGTACAACACCTGCTAATACAGTCCATTAGACATGAATGCAGTACTTCAATACAAAAACGTTGGATATATCACATCACAATGTTCATTGATTCAATAACATTTCTACTGTGAGTGAAATAAATAATTGGGAGTAAAACGCATAATATGTTTAGTCTTATAATATGGTGATCAGCACCATTTATTTAACAGGGATTATAAAATAATTCACTACAATTTTTATTTACAGTATACGACATGGTATGATACATAACATGCCAATTATATTATATTTATTCTTCTAACGTCTGTCTTTGTATGAAAGACGCACAATAACTGTTTTTCTCTTATTATAATTGCGTTTTTTAGTTGTTAATCAGGCCCCAGTCACGTATGAAAGTTATGTCAGTGGACATTTCTCACTTAACAAATTAAAATTGAAATTCTGTTTTAATTCAGCACTATTTTCATATGGAATGACTCGCATTAAGTTTCAACAGCTTATAAACACACCGAAACTTGTCATTCAGACAGCATTGTTAACCGAGTCCAAATGTAGATCCTCACCTGAAGATGTTTTGTAGATGTAAATGTTTCTGATATGCGTTCAGTTTAGATCTCCGGCGGATTTGACACTTTCAATCTCTCGGAGGACAGAACATCAACCTCATGAAGAACAACTTCCGGATAATCCACTTCCGTATGTCAAAATAAATGTCTCTAACTTGTTAAAACGTCCAAGAATGCCTCGTTTGATGTGTATTTTTATTTATTATTGTCTCACTTGTTGAAAGAGCATACATGCACGAAACTAAAAAGGAAATTGAGTGTATTGGATAATTGTTAAATATGCAAATTCGATTTTGGACTATAAAAATAAAGGATCCTCTCTGCTACTCTTTTGCTCCTTGACAAAAACAACGAATTAAAGACATATCTTTCTAATTACATTTGAACATAACATATAAATAAATGTATCAAATTAAACACTTTCAAAATAAATAAACAAACATCGCAAACATAGGAGGTTGTCAAACTGCGCCTGCGAACCAAATGGCTATTGGCTAAATGAGCTGTCAATCATCTCCTAGTTACGCGGGTTTGATTGGCTCCCTCCAACAGTGCGGCTCGGTTGACGCATCACCGCTCAGCCTGTGGTTATACTGCTAAACAGCGACGGTTATTTTTTGTTTACATGAACAGAAAATCATAAACGGTGCTTCTTGCGAACGAGTTGACGCACCCAAGCGCAGGCTGAACATGGAGTCGTATGATATTATAGCCAACCAGCCGGTTGTGATTGATAATGTGAGTATGATGTCAGCAGCCCTCCACACCCAGTCTGTGCTAAGAGGCTAAAGCTAATGCCATTGTGTCAATGCTAAATGAGAGGCGTTTAGGATTTTATTTATTTAGATTATAATGCGCACAGTCTGATTCTTTTCGATATGTAAAGCAGAACAGTGTAATATCCGTCTTAACTGCGTTATCTTGAAGCATTAGCTGCTCGGAATGATTCATCGCCGTAAAGCTGATTTTGTCATTCACTTCAGTGGTGCTTTGAATGAGTCTCTCAGACTTCAATAAATGATTCAACGTTGTACAAATTAATGAAATACTGCAAGATGCATGGTTGTCAAAGAATATGTGTCAGATAAAATCCTGTATTTGAGCTGGAGTTGTTGTTGCTAAGATGGCTGGCTGTGACCCCGCCTTATATACACACAGCCGCATTTATTAGTATGAAATAGTTAATATAAGTTTAAAAAAATTATTTTAATAAATGCCAAAAGAGTTAAGCTATAGATGGAGAACTAGTAAGCCTCAGCTGTTAATCAGAATTAAGGTGGGAGATCTCAAAGTCTGAATGTCACTTTGACAGGTTGCTAAATTGATGAAAACTTAGTAAATGCCAGTGATGTTTAGTGAAACATTAGGTTGTTTTCTAACAGTGTGACTCTTCTGGAGTCTATAGCTGGTTGGGTTTCTTGTAGCTCCCTCCAGCTCTGTCTCATGACTCTAGAACAAACAAGGAGGGATCAGATCACTAGATGATTCATTTTACAACACATTCACTGTCTGAGCTTTTATAGTTCAGGTTTATTTTGAACCACCCTCCTGGACAATTGTAGGCCATAATATCGTTTTTAACTTTCTTTACAATTTCTCTTTCAGGGGTCTGGCGTTATTAAGGCTGGCTTTGCTGGAGATCAGATCCCTAAATACTGTTTCCCAAATTAGTAAGTAACCATTTTATTGATATTACTATATTGGAGTAACTTTCAAAAGTTTAGGGTCATGTGATCATGTGATACTGAAGACTGGAGTAATGATGCTGAAAATTCCAAGTAGGTATAACTGCAGACCGGAGATCTCCAAAATGGGGCGTGAACTCCAAAAGTGGGCAGAACCTCCAAAAGTGGGCAGAACCTCCAAAATGGGGCGGGATCTCCTCGCACAAAGACTTTCACCATTGGCTCTGGCTTCAGCCAATTGTTACTGACTTACATTTCAAAATAAAACTTTATAAATGTCACATTGTTTCTAGTTCATCTAAAATAAAGTATGCTGTATAAATAAATATTCTCTGTGAGAGCAGAGCCCAAAGCTCGAGGCCAGTGGTGTTTGAACCTCTGCTTAATGATATAAACGGGAATCACCCACGAGCTCTCCCACGAGGCGTCCCAGGGCAGCGCAGGGGAACGATTTTACTCTATCGCTTTTTTCTAAGCAACTGGGGCGTCCCGGGGCTCGAAATTCGCAGGGTAGGAGGGGGTAGTGATGCTGGGTGTAACTAAAAAGTTGCCATTGTCCGGTGAGGTCCGGTTGGGGAGTTACGGAATGATCTCATATCTTATAATCTTATTAACTGTTTATCTCCTGAACTGTAACTTTCTTTACCACGCTATCATCAGCGCCAATCCCGCCGTGCAGTCAATTTCACTGGTTAAGGTTAGGGTCAGGTGTGGGGTAGGTTTAGGGGTTAGCATTTTTTGTAGCATAATGTAGGAAATCAGCCTTTAATTGACAACCAATAACATTTTTAGAATCAGCTGTGGGGCGGAGTCAATGGGAGGAAGCCACGCCCTATTTTGGAGCTCCCACCCCGTTTTGGAGTTCCCGCCCCCCATTTGGAGATCTCCGGGCTGCAGTTATACCCTTCTCGAAAACTCAGCTTTGCATCACAGGAATAAATTACATTTTAAAGCAGCACTATGTAACTTTTTCTGTGTTCAAAATTTGCTAAATGTATATAATGAGCGAGTACATCATGAATTCATCTTCCAAACCGCGTTTTTGTCTTATTCCGAATCACTACGGTACACTTATAATAAGTACTTATATTTGGACTATTATAGCCTGGTCGGGTCGTCACCGCTGCGGAGTAACACATACCTGCGTGAATCGCCATAGACATAAATTAGAGAAGTAGCTCTGGTTCGAATGTTCTTCCGTGGGATGTGTGCAGTTCTGTTTATTAACCGCTAGAGTGCCAAAAGTTACATAGTGCTGCTTTAAAATACATTCAAATATAAAACAGTTATTTTAATTTGCAATAATATTTAACAATAGTACTGCTTTTACTGTGTATTTGGTGAAATAAATGCAGCCTTGGTGAGCATAAGAGACTTCTTTCAAAAACATAAAAAATGCTTGCCAAACTTGCTAAACAATTTTAAGATAAATATTGGCCGTCATCAAATTTGTCAAATGATCATATTATGCATTTTGTCTCTATTAATACTGGCATTTGATAGTGAAAATCCCATTTTCGTAATGTGTTGTGAATGTGATGTAATAACTAGAATGGTTTATTTCTAGTGTGGGGCGGCCCAAGCATGTTCGGGTGATGGCTGGTGCCCTTGAGGGTGATCTGTTCATTGGACCCAAAGCTGAGGTAAACCTTTTTAATTCAATTGAAGAATGTGTCTCTATTAGGATTTTTTTCTTCTATTTAAAGACAAAATGAAATTACATTCACAACACGGTCAACTTTCATAATGCGTCACAATATTTAGCCAGAAATAATCTTGTGTGTTAACTTGTGATGTTATTGTTTAATAATATTTTATGTATGTCATACAAAAGAAAAGTTATTATAACTTGGACAAATAGTTTTGATTTCATGCTCTTATGTGTTATAATAATGTAAAAACATTCTGTGTTGTTTATTTCGGTTCTGTATTCAGGAGCACAGGGGGCTGCTGTCTGTCCGTTATCCTATGGAACACGGTATTGTGAAAGACTGGAATGACATGGAGCGCATCTGGCAGTACGTTTACTCAAAGGAACAGCTGCAGACCTTCTCCGAGGAGGTACGGTTTTAGATTTTAATATGTTATGTATTTATTTACTATTATTTAAAAATTATTTATTTTGTAATACAATTTATTTTTATTTTATATATAAGTTTTTATCTTTATATTTATCTTTAAATTCATTTTATTTCAGTTTTAGTAATATTAGTACTTTAACCTAAAGTTATTTATTTCAGTTAGTTTCCAAGGCAGCATTTTAAATTCTTATTATTATAAAACATTTTTGTGTGTATTTTTTTCGATCTCATATTAATGTTTGGCAACACTTTATTTTAAGGTGATATTTTTACATGCTTCATGTACTTACCGTAATAATAACAGTAAATTATGCATAATTACAGTAGTAACTTAACCCTAAACCAATCCCTCACAATAACCATAACCCTATTGTGACTACATGTAGTTTATTAATCGTATTTAGTAGTTATTTGTGTAATTTTCTGTAGCAGCATCACCTGAAAATAAAGTGTGACCATTTCAGTTACCATAAACAATTTTTTTATAGTTTAAATTGACAATAACAACACTGTCTTGCACTGTATTTTTCAGACATTCATATTTTTGATGTTTCTCACAGCATCCTGTACTGTTGACCGAAGCACCGCTGAACCCCATTAAAAACCGTGAACGGGCGGCTGAGGTTTTCTTCGAGACCTTCAACGTGCCGGCACTGTTCATCTCCATGCAGGCGGTGCTCAGTTTGTGAGTTCATTGCTTTGAATCTCATTCTTCCTGATATCAGACTTCCTCTTCCCTCTCTCATGCAAACATGTTTCCTGTCTTAACAGATACGCCACAGGCCGAACCACAGGTGTGGTCCTGGACGCTGGTGATGGTGTGACACACGCTGTCCCCATATACGAGGGATTCGCCATTCCACATTCCATCATGCGCGTGGACATCGCCGGACGTGACGTCTCCCGATACCTCCGCCTCCTCCTACGCAAGGAAGGCTACGATTTCCACACTTCTGCAGAGTTTGAGGTCGTGCGCACCATCAAGGAGGTATGAGACACCACATCTGGATTTATACGACATGTTCTTTGCAGCTCCTTCTTGGTGGAAATGATCATCTAGATACGAAACGATGAAGAAATGCTGTATTGTTTTCCAGAGAGCCTGCTACCTTTCCCTCAACCCCCAGAAGGATGAAACTCTAGAAACTGAAAAAGCACAATACACACTCCCCGACGGAAGCACTCTAGATGTAAGAATGAGATTGCTCATATATGTTAGTGTATGATAATATGGTCATAAAATGACACATCATATCCTGGTTTTGTTGACATTCAGGCGAGTTTCAGTTCAGGTTCTTCCTGAAGTCAACATGAAATGGCATTCAGAACCTTCCATAATGTTGCATATTTTTCTTTGTTGGGTTAAAGTGGACTGATAACTTGCTCATGATGGCACCAGAATTGTGTATTAAGAAAGTAAATAGAGTCAGTTTTAATTTCACATTGACTTGATGTGTTGCTCACAGCTGTTTATCTCCTGCAGATCGGCCCAGCGCGGTTCAGGGCTCCAGAGCTTCTCTTCAGGCCTGATCTGATTGGAGACGAGAGCGAGGGTATTCATGAGGTGCTGGCTTTCGCTATTCAGAAGTCAGACATGGATCTGCGACGCACACTCTTCTCTAACATAGTGCTGTCTGGCGGCTCAACGCTCCTCAAAGGTAGAGCGATGAGATCAGTCGAAAGCATCTTTCAGTTCTCCATCCAGTGACAGAACTGAAACTCTATCTTTGTTCCTCGCAGGTTTTGGAGACCGGTTATTAAGCGAAGTGAAGAAGCTTGCGCCCAAAGATGTTAAAATTAAGGTGACTCTGCCACAGCTAAGAAATTTTAGCTTAGCGGGAGAACTGCGTTTTTAAATATATATTTTCTTGTTTCAGATATCTGCACCACAGGAGAGACTTTATTCAACATGGATAGGGTAAGAACAATGTGTATATATATATGCCTATTTTACACAAAACTGTTACACTACCTTTTTTTATTTAAAGAAATGAATACCTTTATTCAGCACGGATGCATTAAATTGATCAAAAGTGACAGTAAAGACATTTATAAGGTTACAAAAGATCTATATTTAAAGTAAATACTGTTCTTTTAAAGTTCATATTCCTCAAAAAGAATCCTGAAAAAAATGTCACCTTTTCAGGGTTATTATTGTTAACTAAAACTGTGAAAACAATTTTGGTAATTGAATTAAAGCTTGAATAAAATACAATACATTTGTTTTTCTTTTTAGATATTTAAAAATGAAAAATATTATTGAAACTAGTTTAAGCTAAATAAATTTTAAGTTGAAGCATTAAAATTGCTAACTAAAACTGAAATAAAAATAAATTTTAAATAAACAAAAATAAAAAAAGACAAGAAAACACCAAAATGACAAAAAATTTACTAAAATTTAAATGAACTGAAATGCAATTTAAAAAAATGAATCAATTAATAAAATTAAAGTATAAAAAACACAAAAAAGAGAAAAAACATCAGAGCAGTAAATTACATTTTAAAATGTATTAAAATAAAGTTGTTTTAAATATTTCACAGTATTACTTTATTTTTCATCAAACAAATCCAGCCTTGGTGAGCATGACAGACAACTTTATAAAAAAAATAAAAATAATCTTTTTTTTTTTTTTTTTTTTTACAGACCCCCAACTTTTGAATGTTAGTTCAAAATATTTTGGAGTTTTTCATATGCGTTTTCCTTTTTTTGCATAGGGGATCTATCCTGGCTTCACTCGACACCTTTAAGAAGATGTGGGTCTCCAAGAAGGAATACGAGGAAGATCGCGCCCGTGCCATCCACCGGAAAACATTTTAATGGGGTTTAAGGCCACTGGCCTCCCTCATCTTTGCGGTTTCACATCCCTCTGTTCTTTCGCTTGGCCTCCCTCTGTTACCCTCCCTCCGTCCCTCCCTGCCCACCTGTCCCGACAGCGAACCTGCCGGGCCTCCCATCCGCAGCTAAGGCATGCCTTCCGTGTCCCCTGCCCAGCTCTCGTTCGGGACACCCGACGAGTGGCACTGGGGCAGGATGCGACCGGGCATCCCTTGTCCGTTCTGCACCCAACAAACACTGAAAAAAGGCTTTTCAGGGCATCAGTCAATACTGTTAACTATTGTTTCATTTAAAGCCAATGCTTCAATTCAGCGCTTAGATATTTATTACACTATTTACCCTGCCCTGTATGATATTGTCATATCTATTCTAATGAAACATGAAGGTGAATGTTGTAAGAATTTCATTCCAGAACCGAAGAGATCGATCATTTTCTTTAAATGTCGCAGTTGTCAGCGTAGTATTTTTTATTCCTATTTGTTAATGACGAGCGTATACAATAGAAAAAGGCATCGCTCACCACTACAACAATTCACTTAATGGACACTACTCTGTTTCCTGTCTGTGTCCCTCCCCTTGACCGTCTCGAGGCTGAAACCACTCTATAGCTCAAGGGAACTAAATAATGTATACTGAAATACGAAGTACACGGTAGGTAGCTAGATTTATCGCTGCTTGAAATGTCGACAAGTGTTATTAGTATACAGCACATTTTTACATGGAATCATCGGTTTATGAAAAGGGGCTGCTTTAAGGAACATTTTCGAGTTGTTTACTGTCTTTTTGTTGAAATGTTGCCCTTAGAATTATGTTTGTCAGCTTTTAAGTTGTAAAGCATAATTGTTACCGCACAAAAATTGACTTGATGCGAACATTAGCCCTTTCCCATGATCCTCATATTGTTACCTTGAGAACCAGAGCTGTTGACTGAAGCTTTAATGAAGTCGTCCAGTGAGTTTTACGTTGCCATGAGACGTCTCATCATTGTGGCTCGATATCGATGTAAATCTAGACTCTCCCAGAATTCCAGATTAGTGCATGAACTCAACAGAACGACTGAAATTGTGTGTTATTTCATTGTAAATCTCATCAACGTGGATATCGAAGGCAGAGGGTGGCCGTATGGATTTAGAAGCTCTTCTGGCACTAGTATTGCTGTAGTGTTTGTTGAAAGAGAGCTGCTCTCTAATGGGATGATGGGGTAGCAGGGTTGCGTTTAAGTCCAGTTTGTCCAACCTAAGAATCGCCTTACTCCAGTGTCGTCGTTGGAAAGTCAGAGCATCTTGGTTGTTTCTCTTTTTAAAGATATAGAAATATCATCATAAGCCTTGAGCACAGTGGATTGCTATTCAAACTGTTAAAAAAACAAAAAGAAATGACAAAAAGGACTAAAATGTACAAACCTGTTTCTTCAATTGTTGCTTTTTCATTTAATTTTGTAAATTCAGTATGATAAATAAATTAATGCTGTCTGAAATAAGCTTATGTGCGCTATGTGAACACAAACAGCAGTGTAAGTGTTTGTCTGCTTGTGCATTGTTGCTGAACTTGTTAACAGTGGTTTTCACGACTGATGGAAGTTTTGTCACATTTAGTCGGCGTGACTTTGTAATACACCAGGAACTCATATTGGTTTTTTTAGATGTAAGAGGTCCCTAAATCTACTATAATAAAATTATATAATAACATATTAGAGTTAATTGCTATTATTGATTGTGAAATGTCGTAGAAGTCACAAAAATCGACTATTTTATAAAGATATACATTTTAACACGTTTTCTTGATGGTTCAGAAAGCCGAATTCTCCATTGAGCGCCATTCAAATTTATTCAAAGGGTTTTTTTCGTCTTATTGGAGACAGTTACACACAAAATATCATCTGTTAGAACAATCTCATCAGTTAGTGCCTGACGTACAAACAGAAATAAAACTATTATAAAAATACATCAAGTAATTGGAAACGACTGTGATTCGGCCATTACGACCAGCGCTGAGAAAAGTAACAAACACCACGTGACCTGGTCATCTATGTGTTTCTTCATAAGCGGCCTTGATAATAATTTTGTACTAAATGACGACATGAGAGAAATGTCAGAATCCATTGAAATGTAAATGTAAAAACAACAAAACAATTATTTTTGCTCCATCGTACCTGGCCAATCAGAAAAGACGTTCGGTCCTTTAATCCCGCCCACCTTTGGACTCCGCGTTGTTGTTGTATTTCTGTGGAACTGCCCTACCGCGCTCTATTTTCAAAGTCCCTGATTGGCCGCAGTAATGACGGAAGTAAATATCCTTCTGCAATAGTCGGAAATGCTTTGATGAATTACAGTAACGTGGAGTTTAAAAACAATAAAAATAGACACTGAGGAGTCACAATACAAGCTCGGACATGAGAAGAGTCACGCTGTTTGTAACTGGAACCTCATACAATGGCAAGGTGAGTGTGTTCTGTTATCTATTGTCTGCCTAATATATAATTAAAGGCATGTTTCCTGAATAAATTGCACGTTGATGCTCCTTTCATGACTTTTACATCAGGTGGTGGCAGTTTATGGAACTCTAGCTGATCTACTGTCAGTTGCAAGCACAAAATTTGGAATAAAAGCTGCCAACATGTACAATGGGAAAGGAGGTCTTATTGATGATATAGCCCTCATCAGGTAAGAACAATAACTAGCTATCTACTGCATAAAACAGGTTTGTTTACATGTGTATATTATCATAAACTTAAAACACTTTGTTTCTCTGGCACAGAGATGATGATGTCTTGTATATATCGGAAGGAGATTCTTTTGTTGGTGAGTTTGACATTATAACTTGGATTTGGTGTGTGATTCTCTTAGATCTGTCATCAGTTGCCATCATTTATTAATGTCCTACAGAGCCACCAAATAGCCTAGAGAGTCCGCATGAGTTTCATTCCTGGGCACACACTGATTGGATCACCCTCAATGTGGGAGGCCGACGGTTCACAACCACACGGTGATGTCAAAACAGATCATACTAATCTCAATAACTGTAATCCATAATCTAAACCGTCACAACCATCATAATCAACCATATTTTGTTTATTTATTTATTATTTTCCCCTAATATTTTCATGACGAGTAAGCACAAACATTTAGTTCTCATTACTGTATTGTGAAATTAAATGCATAATTTAAATTTGTTTAATTATATCAATTTTAATATAAATAATATATGAATTAATATAAATATTATTTTTATTTGATAATATTTGTTGTCATGCCTTTAATTATGCTGATTTAATTAAAATATAATTGAATTACAAACATCTTTTACTTTATCACGATGTTGAGCATATGTAATGATAATCATAGATAAAAATATCATGGGAATTAATAAAAAACTAAAATCTCTGAATGCATTACAGCGGAGATGCCCAAACCAAACCACCATGCCATATCACAAGAGCAGGGAAAAATACGTCATTAAAGAATATCTTCATTTCTAATTTATATTTTTGTTTTAACTTCTTATTTTTTTGCATTTAAATGTTAAAGAAAAACAATATAAGTGAAGTTCATTTTAAAAATACAAAAAGTGTTTTTTTTATTACTTACATTTTGTAAAAAAAAATGCAATGAATTTTAATTTAGTATAGTTAATGCAGCATTTACTCAATTGCCCCTTTGTGTTAAAAAGTTTGCGCAACTCAGCATTACAGTAAAGGGAATTATTGTGGGAAATGTGCTTAATTTTTTTATTTAATTTTTAATGTCACAAAATCTTATTTTATTGACGAACAATATTATTAATTATAATTAATCTTAATTCATTCATTCACTTATTTATTTTGAATGTATTTTAATGTTTTTGTTAGGAGCACTTTGGTCAAAGAACCGGAGAGCATGTTGGCTCACATGTTCAGAGACAAGGGTGAGGACTGAACCAGTGTCTAATGTTATAAAAAAATATAATTTGTGCATGTGCTTTTATTCATACTGCACTTTTTCTTCTGTCATTTCCCGGCAGATGTTTGGGGAAATAAACAGGACGAGCAAGGGGCGTATCTCATTGATCGGAGTCCAGATTACTTTGAACCCATATTAAATTACCTGAGACATGGACAGCTCATTATCAATGATGGCATCAATCTGCTGGGTAAGACAGTAGAGACACGTCCCATTTTGTAGCATTTTATGTGCTTCACAAGGGTTGTTACCGAAAACCATCATCATTTAGTTTTCCTTAAACATTTTCCTCCCTCTTTCTAATATATATATATATATATTTTGGAACTGTACCTTTACAGTTTTTTGTGTAACTGACATTCTAATATGTAAATGAGCTCTGTTATGATCGGCTACACTCTTTGCATATGAAATGAGTACCTATGGAGTGTTATTTTATGCAGGCGTGCTTGAAGAAGCTCGTTTCTTTGGAATTGAACGTCTCGCTGAGCAGCTCGAAGGTGTTATTAAGGTAAAAAAAAGCTAATAAGGTGAAAACGTAACTTATTTAATGTGGAAATAAATAACAGTGATGGCTGTTTTGTCCTGTTTTAGAATTCCCAGCCTCCCGACGATCACTCGCCCATCTCCCGCAAAGAGTTTGTGCGTTTTCTGCTTGCCACTCCGACTAAATCAGAACTTCGATGTCAGGTAGGAAGTTACTGAATATTTGCACTGGTTAATTTTTTTATTTTATTGTGCATTATGTCAATGTAGACTGTTTCTCCTAGGGCTTGAATTTCAGCGGGGCGGATCTCTCTCGTCTTGATCTACGCTACATCAACTTCAAGATGGCTAACCTCAGCCGCTGTAACCTCACACACGCCAACCTCTGTGGTACCAACCTGGAGAGAGCAGACCTCTCCAGTGCCAATCTAGATGTAAGGATGTACCTGTCAGGGACGGGTCCATATCATATTTTCCCCCCCCCCCCACTTTTGTGACATTATAAATGTCTTTACTGTCACATTTAATCAATTTAATTCATCCTTGCCGAATTAAAGAATTAATTTCTTAAAAAAAAAATGACTGACCCCAAACTTTTGAACAGTAGTATGTTTATGATGGTAAAAAAAAATCATTGTATTACAAAAATATTTTACTATATTAAAGTAAATCAAATCAAAAAGATAAACTAATGATAACCCTCACAGAAAATAATGGCAACTATTAAAAAACAAACAAAATTAAATATAAAAAAATGCCAGTCATGAGAATTTGGGAGAAAAATGTGCTTAATTGTCATGAAAATCTTTATTGTTAAAATAGGCTTTGTTTTATCAATGCAAAATATTATTTGTGTGCATTTATTTTTATGTTTTTTTTTCTCATTCACCCACTCGCATCTTTTGGCTCCTTTTGTTGTAGCATTTATCCTGCATTTATGTCTGTCTGTCTGTGGCATTGATTTGGTGTTTTTGCATGTGTTTCCCAGGGTGCCAATTTACAGGGCGTGAAAATGCTTTGCACCAATGCAGAAGGGGCATCTCTCAAAGGCTGTAATTTTGAAGATCCTGCAGGACTCAAAGCGAATCTAGAGGGTAAAGTGAGCACACTTGACTTCTCTTGGATCTCATATTTCCCAGTTTGTAACGCCTGTCTTTTCCTCACAGGAGCCAATCTGAAGGGGGTGGATATGGAGGGCAGTCAGATGACGGGTATAAACCTCCGCGTGGCCACGCTGAAGAACGCCAAACTCAAGAACTGTAACTTGCGGGGGGCCACTCTTGCTGGAACCGATCTGGAGGCGAGCGCACATCAGTTTTGTTTCCGAATCGTTCGGTAGTTTGTCATGTCTTCACTTCTGTTTTTTTTTTTTTTGTCGAACAGAACTGTGATCTGTCCGGCTGTGACCTTCAGGAGGCGAACCTGCGGGGCTCTAACGTGAAGGGGGCCATTTTTGAGGAGATGCTGACGCCGCTGCACATGTCACAGAGTGTCAGATAGCCTCCTTCAGTAAGACTGTGGCCTCTTCACAGAGCAGCTTTAATTTAAAACCTACCTGCAAAGTTAATTACTGTCATGTGACCTTATGCCTGTTGATATTATCTGTTCATCTGCTGTCTACTGTTGCCTCAGGTCATTTATTGTGATGCATTGCATTATTATGGATGGTGTTTGCTACATTTCTCAATGCAAGATATATTTTTTCGAACGTGATTTGTGATTTTCTGCATTGCATTGTATATTTGTGCCAAGCTTCTACATGTGTCACTGCTGGTCTGTGAACGGAACGTCTGATATTTGTGTTTTTGCACCTGATTCTTATTTAGGAACGTGGCTGTTCTGCGAATGTGCAATTTTATACCTTTTCATACGTGCCGTTTTTACACTGTTTTGCTTGTTTCACTGTTACGTGGCTTTTCTGGACTGTGCTGCATGCAGAGAGGAAAACATCTGCTGAAACCTGCTAGTTTAATGTGACCAGCCCTGTAAAGATCCAATAAAGTCAAACACTGGAGACTGGAAGGACTTTTTGGCTTTTTAATTTTCTACAATTTCCACAATTGCAATGCACCGTTTCAGAGCAGACAGTTCATTTATTGCAAGAGAAAAATTCTCATTTTTATGTTCGTATTCTAATTGATTTGATTAGATTAACAGATGCTGTATAGTTTGTATAGATTCTTAGATTTTTAAGACAATTTAGCACAGATATTTGTCTCATTACTCTTAGTCTCATTACCATTAAAAATGAAACATGTTTTTACTTGAAATAATTTCAGCTAGTTGCCAAGGCATCATTTCTCAATTTCTTTTAGTTTTAGTCTATATTCTCTCTATATATATAACTTTATAGACCTATATTTAAAAAAAAAAAAAACTAATAAAATTACTAAAACTCTTAAGTTAAAACAGAAAATATAATAATTAAAAAACAAGTTCTAAATATTTACTAATACTACAATAATACTAGATTTACACTGATTATTACATTAAAAAAAAAAAATACTTAAAATATGTATATATCATGTTATTTGTTGCCATGACTTTATGCTGATTTAAATCAAAATCAGAATCAAATAAAAATGCTGAATAGTTAAAAACTAATTCTAATCCTTATTGAGGATAATATGAATCATTAAAAAAGACAAAAGTTCAAATGCATTAGAGCTTTTTGAAAATGTGCTTAATTGTTGTGAAGACAATGTCACAAAATCGTTATTGTTAATAGTCTTGTTTGACGTGCTTCATCATTAGAGTAAAGTATCATAAACCATATGAAATTATTTCAGTAAGTGATAACGTTAAATGATGAATACGAAATATAAGTTTACTTGCTTAGTGTGTGTTATGTCATAAAAACACCCGATTCGGTGGGACAAGTGAAATCATGATGCTTGTACAAATGCCGTGCAAAACATCAAGCCGCCAGCAGGGGCAGCAGTGTCTCTAACAACACCCACAATGCGTGTCGATGAGACGTGTTGCCATCTACACCTTCTGGGAACAGCCTCAGCTCATCCATGGCGGTCAGTAGCTCATCACAGCAGATAAGTACTGTAGCAGACCGTGAAATCTGTTCGCCAGGATGTGCTAGCTGCCACAGTGATTGATTGGACCATCGACAGGAGCAGATGAGCAGAGCCTGAACTCCCTGTGGTAGTAAACATCTGCCCAGCAATTAGGTACACATATTATTTACACAGGTACAACACTCAGAAAGATGCCATGTTATATTAATAATTTTACAATTTTCAGTAAAATAGTTCCGGATGGATGAGCCAAATCATGTCGAATTCCATATCAATGTGCCATGTTAAGTTGAATGTCGACTAATGCACTAGATTACTTGGAATTGTGATTATTAGTGTTCATAAATCATACACTTAAATATTGTGTTATATATAAATGCTTCTGATAGTCTTAACAGCACCATTTAAAGGAACAGTTTTTCCTCATAAACTTTTTTTAAGAAAATCTTTTCCATATAATGACTAAAAATGTACCATTAAGCTACTCCATATAACTCGTGCACTATATTCCTACTTCCTACTATAGTTCCTATATTAACTACTTTTAAAGGGGTCATATGATGTTGCTAAAAAGAACATTATTTTGTGTATTTGGTGTAATGAAATGTTTATGCGGTTCAAAAAACACATTATTTTCCACATACTGTACATTATTGTTTCTCCTCTATGCCCCGCCTTTCTGAAACATGTCGATTTTTACAAAGCTCATCGGTCTGAAAAGCGAGGTGTGCTGTGATTGGCCAGCTATCCAGTGCGTTGTGATTGGCCGAATACCTCAAGCGTGTGATGGAAATGTTACGTCCCTTGCCATATTGTGATGCCTTGTGCCGGCCGGTGCAACGAGACAAAAATATTATAAACGAGGCATTTGTTGCATCCAGTGGGGACATAATTACGGATTATATTGACTTATACTGTCTTTTTACGCGTTGCATTGCATCACGCCACGTAAACATAAAACCATGTCTGCATTTGTGATCGGAGAAATGACAAACAACGAGTGCTACTCTACACTGCTCAAAACTCGCGTTTTAATCATCAGTGGCAAATTCTTTAAATATAAAAAAACGTACTTACAGTCTGTGAGTCAGAACAGCCGGCATTGTAGTCTACTCTTCCAGGATCAGGAAACAGTCCTCCATAAAATGCACTGCACACATCTGAATATTTGGGTTGAAGTGTTCTGGAACAGTGTTGTAAATACAACTTAACCACTGATTTCTAGTCGTGTCCTCTTTTGGAAGCTTTCGCTTTCACAACGAAACACACAGCGCCTTCACGACATGGCAGCGGCGGCAACAATACTACAGCGACAATAAAAGTTACGCTTTCTTTCTTTTCTTGAACATTTGGGCGGTGTTATGCAAATCTTCCCACATCGTGACGTAGACATGTGGGGGCGTGTTAGAACGAGCCGTTTTAGGTAGGCGAGGTTGACTCTTAACTTTTATAAAGAATATCTCTTTGGATTTGAGACTTTAGTCTTTGCAACTTTACAGATCTTCTTTATGCACCAAGAGCTTGTAACACTCCAAAGAGAAAGGAAAAATTTCAAACGCATCATATGACACTTTAAGGCACATTTATCCATGATATTCTTAAAACAGCATTTGGTACGGTTTATTGGACATGTACCTTAGTAATTCCAACTCAATAGAGTTCTGCAGAGATGGTGTTTTTTTAGGCCAAAACCTGGAAATGAGTTAGCATTTTAGCGTCCCCGTCAATAGGTTTTGTAATGGGTTTTTGGTTAAATGCCCGAAATAAGGCCTCAAGATATTTTCATAAAATACAGCAGTACTTATCTTTTTTAAAGTTTTACTTGTCTTGAAAAATGTAGTTGCTAACAAATGGCTAAATGGGCCTACAGAGGTCATCAAGGACATTAAACGTCATCACACCAAACACGTAAACCCATCTACTAGCTTCATGGTGGTGACGTTGAAGTCATAAGACTGTGTTGTATTTCGTTTATGTTTAGCTTTTTACATCAGGACAGTGTTGGGGGTAACGCATTACAAGTAACGCGAGTTACGTAATCAGATTACTTTTTTCAAGTAACTAGTAAAGTAACGCATTACTTTTTAATTTACAAGAGAATATCTGAGTTACTTTTTCAAATAAGTAGCGCAAGTTACTTTTTTTCCAATTTACTGATTGATAGATTCAGTGTTCCTCAAAATGAATAAAAATAATGCAACTCAGAATATGACACAAACCCGCAATAATTAAATGTTAAACAACACAAATATCCTTTATGTATTTAATCCCATTCTATTAACCAATGTCTTTGCTTCTGACCTTCGATGATCCAGTTCAACCGTACTAATAAGCACAAATTACTCTAGACAAACATTTGTGTCTTTTTTTATTGCTGAAGTGTGTTGAAATTTCTTCTTCTGCATTCTACTGTACGGACGTAAATTTACTTTCCCTTCAGCCTGAGGCATATTCATTTAAATTTTGGTGTGAAAAGGCTTTTATATTTGCCAAAAATATAACTTTTTTATTTTAAAAACAAACAAGCAAGCCCTGTCCAGATTTAAAAAGTAATGCAAAAGTAACGTTTTTAAAAAACGTTAAAAGTAACACATTACTTCCCATAAAAAGTAACTAAGTAACGTTCTTAGTTATTTTTATGGAGTAACGAAATATTGTAATGCATTACTTTTAAAAGTAACTTTCCCCAACACTGCATCAGGAGATTGTAATTAGGCTTCAATATACATAAAAGTTGTGTTCGTTTGAGAGGTTTATAATGAAGAATCTTAAACTTTTGTTGGTCACAAATCTCATTTCCTGCAATAATCTGAAAGTCAAGGAGAAAATCCTATTTGTTCTTTTGTTAAGAGAACCAGGGAGATGCTCACTTCTGGTTTGGCCTACAAAAATGTGTCATCGCTGCAGCGCTGGTATATGAATATGGTAATGACTCAGCCAGCACTGCTGTTATTTCAGGTGCTTCACTTTTGGGAAACTTACAAGTGACATTTTGTTTGGACTAGATAAGTTGTTGATATTGTGGTTTGAGATTCGGATGTTTGCAAGTTATTTTAGCGCCGTTTTTCCGAGGAACTTCTGAGGAATATCCTGCATTTTGCAGTTAAATAATTTTTTTAGTGCATTTACGTGCAGTTCCAGTCACACTGCACTTGTGTATCTTGAAGACACATTTCCCGCTTAAATATTTTGTTTGGCTTTTCGACTAAAGTTGCAACTTCAGAAATGGTGCCCGATCAAGCGCTCCTGTTTTTAAAAGCACCCCACGTTCACCTCCTCTCTCGCATTCCCTCAGTGTCGTGTGTGAAGGTATAAGTGTGTGTTTGTCCTCCTCACATGGACGGTCCTCGCGACCGGCTGCAGTAGGCGGCCCACACTCGCCCACACGCACATGTGGCCCTTCCTCCCGCCCACTTCCTCTACCCACAGGCCCGCCAGCGTCCGGTCCAGGGACGGTCTGACCCGAGAGCTCCCCACTCCTTTTCCTGTGAGCCCCAGCGGGGACGACCGCAGAGTTATTAGACCTAATGGACATCTGGGTTCCATTAAAGACAGGCCTGTGTTGTATGTTGGCTGCAGAAAAGATCTACCACTGTTTCTGTTTTGAAGTCACCAGGGAGTATTTTAGCAAACCCCAGAATGATACAACAACACTTCATTTATCATCTAAGTACAGTCGGGTTTTCTGTGGTATCAAAGCATCAGAAAATGTGTGAAATGCCAGCGGGAATTGGTTATTTCATACCTGTGGTTGTGATGTTTGGTTATGGTAATACAGGAGTAAAGGTGCCTATTTAGTAGCACAAGAAAAGCTTACTTTCTACATGCACTGCCCTTCTGTGTAAAACTAACATGCATGTGTGAATCTCACCAAAACCATAAATGTCCAGGTCACAGTTTACCCGATTTACACTATATCATTCAAACTTTGGGGTTGGTTAGATTAAAAAAAAAAAAACTTTTAAAAGACGTCTCTTATGCTTACCAAGGCTGCATTTATTTGATCAAAAATACAGTAACAGCAGTAATATTGTGAAATATTATTACAATTTAAAATAACTGATTTCTATTTGAATATATATTAAAATATATTTATTCCTGTGATGCAAAGCTGAATTTCTTGCTGCTCAAGAAACATTTCTGATTATTATCAATGTTGTAAAGTATTAATAAAAAAAAAGATTATAATATAGTATTTTTGTACAATTTTACGCTTGAAAATACTGTAATACAGTGTTTTGAATTTAATGAATCAAAAAAGAAATTTTATAATGGATGTTTTATAACATTTATGCAAATAAAGAAACTCCATGCATGCATAAGTACTTTAAAATTGTATTTATACTATTTAAATAATATTTTATATTAAATGTTTATATACGAATGATCAAAAAAGTCAAAGTTTATTTATATATAAAACATCATTTATATAGCAACAACTGACCAACATGCTTTACAACATCATAAAAGACATCAAATATCAAAATATCATAACATTTATAAATAATTTACAAATATTTTATATTTTATTTTCATTATTCAATATGATTTATTATTGCAATTTATTATCATTAATGAATGGTTTTGCATTATGATAATGTTCATTTGAGGTCATGAAAGTAATGTCTCAGTGCAAATTGTTTCTAAAAATAGGTGCTTAATTTTCTTTATGCAAAAATTTAATTTTCCATTTTTTTGATTGACATGTGACCTTGTAGTATTCTTGGGTTTCATGAGATTCACCCACACACTCTCACCAGCACACAAGGCCCGATGTGCCAATGGGCAAAATTACCCAATGCCTGGTGTAATAAAAGCACATCATAAACCCACCCATTGTTTCTCTTACTGTGGCCACAGTTGCATAATGTGCTAAATATACACTTTCTTTTTTCAAACTAATAGTTTAAAAAGACTGTACACATAAAAACAGGCCAGTTAGCCTCTGCTGGTGGATGTTAAAACTACATTATCTGGACCAAAACGCATTTTCTCCATTGGCTGCTCTAACAAAACAAATTGATGGCAAAACAAGACACTTTTCAGATATTTTCCCACAGCTATTATGAATCCCACACATCTGAGCTGGAGAGAGTCTGTGTGTGTGTGTGTGTGTGTGTGTTTGTGTGTTCATTTTTATGGGTGACACTGAGCAGTCTTGCTGAGGAAACCGCACACGTGTGTTTTTGGAGATGTAGAGGCGTGGTGGAGAGCCGGGAGAGCTTTTGTTGGCACCATCCAGATGTGTGGTCGTGGGGTGCAGTGCGAAGAAAAGAAAGAAACACATCTGGAGCTGGTGGCAGCCGGCGCCACATTGGGCCTCGGAGAGGAGATGAGAGGGCAGAGCTTCTGAAACATGCTTTTATTAAAGAAACATTCATAAATCATCTCTGATTAATTTAGACAATGCTCTGGTTCTAACTTGCCATTCTTTTACAGAGCAGCAGCCTGAATCGATGCCAGACTTTTACAGGAAACCTCATCGCAGGCTCACAGGGGCTTCATGGCATAATCAGAAATTATGCTACTGAATGAATATGTCTGATGGCTGAAGTTGGTATATGGGCACTTTTGTTTATTTTTATACAGCCATGGCCAAAAGTGCTGAAAAATATCAATAAATTCAGTTTCGCTCAAATCACACTATAAACTTTAGGATTTGGATCATTAAAAAAAAATATATATATATATGTATATATATATATATATATATATATATATATATATATATATATATATAT
>NW_015505497.1:398362-513867 GCF_001515645.1 Sinocyclocheilus grahami
TATATATATATATTACTTCATGGTCTAAAAGTTATGCTTTTACAATGAAGCTACCTCATACTGTAAATATTTTCCAAGATGAAGGGAATCCTGGTTCATAAGAGACAAAAAATGAATTAAAGTGAGAAATCTTGATTTTGTTTGTTATTTTAAATAATTTTGAGTCATCATGAAGTCTCCTTGGAAGTTTGAGCCCACTGGTTGAGAACCACTGATTTAAAGTGTTATTCTGGCAGTATTGCATGCTTTTAAAAAAAGATTTCCAAATGTTTCTAGCAGATGTTGTCAGGTGGTCTACCTGCCCAAACCAACTTGACCAAGATCAATTTAAAACAGCTCCAGCTGCTGAACGACCAGCTAGAAACCATGCAGCTCTCATTCGAAACTAGCAGTCAGATCTTGGACCAACTTCAGAAATCTGTCTCATGATTTGAGGAAATGAAGTCCACCACTTCGGATATCCTGAATTTGACACATGTCTGAATATGTGGCCGTGAATGTTGACGTAGCGTGGCATGTGTGTTTTCAGCTGTCCTCCACACACCCCTGTCCGCAGAGCTGCTTCCTGTGTGGAGGGCAAGGGGGGCTGCCATTGTTTATGCCCTGCCGAGGCTGCGGTGTATCTGTTTGCTCCAGGATCCCGCAGAGCATTCGCTCACTCCTCGAACAATAAACATTGGTGATTGCTGACGAAGGCCCTGGTCCCGGCTTCTCCGAACTCTGGTGATTTAGAGGTGCCCGGCGGTCTACCGATGTATCCCTGCCCATGGCACAGAGACTGTAAGTGTAAATACTCTCAGTTTGGACTTTGTATACACGCACATTGTAACATCAAACTGTATGTGGACGGAGTTTGATTGTGTCGGGTGATCAGAGGCGCTGTTATGTCTCGTTTGCACAAGGATGAATAATATGGGGCGTCCCACAGTGGAGAAAAACCCACATAGGGGGTTTATTTGATCATTGAGCCACAGGATGTTCTGTCATGTATAGTGTGTGTATATATTGTATATATTTATGTTATGTTGCTTTCAGACCGCATTAATAGAAAAAACAATGAACTGATAGCAGAAACTATAGGTTGTGTGTGAAAATGTGAAGATTTTCTAAAAAGGAAGTCACAAATAAGATCTGTTTTATAGCTCAAATGTTTCTCCTAGACTCTACTGAGATTAAATAGAGAGCACGTTGAGACTTTGTCCCCTCAGATTATTATTTTGAGAAAAAAAGACTTGTTTCTTCTCTAAATAAATCTTAAAGTTGCAGTAGGAGATCTCGGAAAATGCTAACTTTAGCCTGATAGCACTGAAAGCGAACGTCCCACCCTCCCTGCAATCGCCGTCCAAAGCCACGCCCCCTGAACGCATAGACGCTCCCAGACCAGAATACCAGAGACAACATTACTACAATAGGCTACATCAGCGGTTCCCAATTCCAGCCCATGTTGCGAAGTGAATGTATTTTCCCCGCTCAGAGAGCAATGAACACTGTGTAGGGACACAGCTCATGTACGTAGCTCACTTCTAACGAGCTGGCGCGAGGACTGGATTAACCGCTGGGCTACATCATGTGTCATTCACCGGTGAGAAAACTTTAAAAGTACTACAATACCAGGAAGGAAGGTCAGGTTGTTGATGTTTGTCTGCCATTCTCGCTCTGTCTGCACAGCGTGCGTGAACACGCTGATGACTTATCCTGTCTGCGCGAACCCTGTGCGCAGAGGTATGCTAATACATACATTGCGAGGCAGGTAGGAACGCATATTAAAACGCTCGGATCAAGCGTTTTGATTGGACGAACATTTCTTGATCCTACGCCTTCCACAGAATATATAAATACAGACAAATACATTTAGACAACTTAACTTAATTTTTGCTATCGGGATGCGAAGAGACTTTCAACCAGCATAACAAAAAATGTTTCTGAAGACAATCACCTATTGCACCTTTAATGTCTCAAATTAAAGGGATAGTTCACCCAAAAATAAAAATTACTCCATTATTTTCTCTCCCTCAAGCCAGGTGTATATGACTTTCTTCTTATTCTATTCTATTCTATTTCTTTCTTCTTTAGTCATATAAAAAAATGTCCTGGCTCTTTTGAGCTTTATAATGGCAGTGAATGCGGTTGAGATTTTGAAGCCCAAAAAATGTGTCCATCCATCATAAAAAGTACTCCACACAGCTCCGAGGGGTTAATAGAGGCCTTCTGAAGTGAATCGATGCCTTTCATAAGAAAAACATCCATTTAAAACTTTATAAAGCATAATCTCTAGCTTCTGCTAACTGTCGTACGCGCGTTCACGAGAGAGTGGCATAGGTGTAGCGTAAGCTCCGGTGAGAAGTGACTAGGAGTGCAGAGGAGAGAGCAAAACAAAACAAATCATGAATTAGAAGTACGAAACAAGGATTTGTAAAGAAAAATGTTGGAGAATTCAATATAAGATTTTGATATAAGCCAAGATGGAGAGGTTTTTCTTTGCTTTAAACAAAACTTGGTTCTCGTGAGACTAGTATATTCTCACCGGAGCTTACGCATACGTCATCCATTGGACGCCACTCTTTCGTTTACCTGCATACGACAGTTAGCGGAAGCTAGAGATTACGGTTTATAAAGTTTTAAATATGGATATTTTTTACACAAATGCATCCCTTTGCTTCAGAAGGACTTTATAAACCCCCCAGAGCCATGTGGAGAGCTTTTTATGATGGATGGACATTTTTTTGGGCTTCAAAATCTTGACAACTATTCACTGCCATTATAAAGCTTGGAAGAGCTCTGATTGTATTCATCTGAATGAAGAAATTCATATACACCGAGGATGGCTTGAGAGTGAGTAAATTATGGGGTAATTTTTTCATTTTTGGGTGAACTATCCCTTTAAGACAGATTTGCAAAAAAAAAAATCTAAATTCAGAATCATATTCTTCCTAGATAAAATTATTCAACCTGTTATCCACATTCATTGTTTTTTTTTTGTAATTATCTCATTTTTGTATCTATTTTCATGGGTATTTTAGGAAAAGCATCTGCAACAAATATGATACTTAAAGTTTTAGTCCACCCAAAAATGTAAAATCAGTCATCTATTCCTCATCCTCATGTTGTTTCAAACCTGTATGACTTATTTTTCCTGCAGAACACAAAAGAAGTTATGACGAAGAATGATGAAAACCAAACCATTTCAGTTCCCATTGACTTCCATAGTATTTTTGTCAGTTGAAGTCAGTGGTAACTGAAACGGTTTGGTTACCAACATTCTTCTTCAAAAAAAAAACTTGCTCAGAAGAAAGAAATGCATACAGGTTTGAAACGTAAGTTTATGATTTATGAGTAAATGATTTCCATTTAAAGCACAACTGAGAACTTCATGAAGTCTCCTGAGAAACCTTTGAACAATAACATTTCCCTCTGGGGATTTTCAGAATGTGTTAATAATGCTTTCTTTCACAAATCATGCTTTTTCAGGTTTTCTAACTAATCCACACTTCTCTGCCAGATCTTCCAGCGGTTGAACTCTTGTGTGCAGTGCACAGCAGTCTCAGGATGTGACTGATGGCACTCGCCACAGAATGAGGCAAGGTTAAAAATACGGAAATGTGGACGGTTCCTCGGCAAGCAGCCTGTCCGCCAGCTGCTCTCTCAGCCCATCAGTGTCTCCAAACCTCAGCCCCAGACCCAGCCACGAACTCCAGCATCAACCCAGAGACACTCCCCGACCAGCCAGTGTTATTCACAACAACGTTTCCATCCATCTCACCATCAAAAATAACTGAAAGCAGAAAAACACAGGGGAACATTACAGCAGTCTGTCCTCACAGCACAAGAAACTTGTACGGCTAGAAGACAAAGAACAAGCGTTCAAGAAGTAAATCAAATCTTCAGGTAGTCAGAATCCTCATGGGTTGCAAAAACTCATGTGAGTATTTTGGTCTAATCTTGTTTCAAGGATTATTAGATCAATTGTTAAATTGAATAAAAATGCAGTTCATAGGGATCAGGGTCATGAAACGGCAAGGTGTTTATTAGAAACAGCTATTTTGTTCACACTTTTGGGGACCAATTCTCACTGTCAACTAACTATTAACTATGAATTTTGCCTCAGTAAACTCCTAATTTGCTGCTTATTTATAGTTTGTAAGGTAGTTGTTAAGTTTAGGTATGGGGTGGATTAAGGGATCTTAAATACGATTATGCAGAATAAGCTATTAGTGTGTGCTTTATAAATACTAATAAACAGCCAATATGCTAGTAATATGCATGCTGATAAACAACTGGTGAGTTTTTTTTTAATTCATATTTTCCTGTTTTGATAAAAAAAAAATTAAAAGATGTAATTTTTATTCATTTTGATTTCAATTTTAGGTTTAGTAAAACTGAAGTTAAACTGAATGAAAATTCATAATTTTTGTATTTATTTCAGTTAATGTTTAAGTAATTAAAATGTTTTTAATGGATTTAGTTATAGTTTATTATATAATATAGTCTCAAATATAAACCTTTATCTTCAGTTTACTGTGCAAAACCATAGTAACCAGGTTGACATTTTAAGATCGTCCTCTAATGACAAATCTCTATATTTCTTTATTTTGTGATTCATGAAATAGCTCATTGTTTGTGAAAAGAAAAGAAAAAAATATATATTGCAAAAGTTGTTGACAACTTAAGTCTTTTTATTTATTTTTATTTTTCAATCAATCAATATGTGTGCAGGCAGAAATTGGAAGCACAGGGGTTTGTGTCATTTTCCAGTTGCAATATCTAAAACAATTAAGTCTTGAAACAAGATGTATTTACTTGTGAAGCAACACCATTTAAAACATTAAGACTTTTCCTGTATTTATAAGTGGATCTTTTCCACTTATTTAAAGTATAAACTAGTTAAAAACAAGTGGAACAATTCAGCAACATTTAAAAAAAATGTTTTGGACAGCAAGCTAATTAATTCAAGAAATCATTTGTTTTGCAGGGAACCTGATCGTGTTTATATTGAAGCGGTTATTTTTAGCCTCCTGTGAATCTCTCAGCATGACTAAATGCAAGGTCATAGAACGAACTGGGCAACCGAACCCCTAGACAGCACAAAGCCACACTTTGGCCATGGTCAGAAAGTACCAAAACAGACCGGTTTTGGCCGAACTGTGTCTCGCCTCTGCAGAATTCACAGCACGACCGCAGACCTAGGTATTCGCTAACCCTTTGTTCTTTAAGGTCCTCGTTTCATTTGTTGGTGCACCACAGAGGGTTGTGAATATGCAATGATGCTAAACCACGCAAGCATGTAATTTTCAGAAAATCTGCAACCCTTGTGAACTTTGCAAGTAATGACAGGCTCTCAGATACTGAAAATACTGAATGCATTTCCCATTTAATGGACGATCCTGATTCCTGACAGAAGTGGCGGCCGTTTACCACATGACCTCACCATTACTGCATTTCCAGCTGTGTGGCCGTCCACAGCGCGCATTGTGATCTCACTGATCACAATATGACATGCAGGTACTTTCATCTTCGTGCAGACTGGTTTACTGCAGATCATACACTGTAAAAAAAAATCCCGTAAAATTTACGGTAAAAAAACGGCAGCTGTGGTTGCCGGAATTTTACCGTAAAAAATACGGTAGCAACGTTTTAGGTTTTACGGTTTTAACTTAAATTTACAGTTAAATACCGTAATTTCATTAACTGATATAATGTTAATATACCAACCTATTGAAGTACTGAAATCTGTTTTGTAGCTTTGTAATACACTGATAACCACCAAATGCAGGTGTTGATGAGAAAGTCACATGATGAACCAAAGCCCATAACAAGCAGCTTTTAAACAATAACATGTATAGAAGGTGCACAGTGTCATTCACACAAACGCTAAACACCATCATGGTAACACACTTTTTCACTTCCAAAAACAGTATACTACCGTAAAATGAATGTCCAATACATGTAATGTCCAATACAGTTTTTCACCGTATATAGTTGGGGAATTTACCATTAACCATTTAACAGGTTTTTACTGTAGCATTTTTACAGTCTTTTACCGTTAAATTCACGGTCATTTTTTACAGTGTAGCGTCTTCCACCATTCTTGTGCTTTCTGTCGGAATTGTGTTTGCCGGATTGCTCCTTGTGGCGATCTGGGTGTGGCAATGCTTTGCCCGGCAAAACCGCATTTTGCTTTCCTCGGCATCCATCACTGCCACTGTGGCATAAAGTTGCACTAACGCTTCCTAAATGCTGAGAGGACTAAACCAGGCACGTTTAAATGGCTCGCTTTGCTTCAGAACTTCCAGATTCCGAGTAGAAAATAACTAAGAGACACCACAAACCTTGGAATTTGGATGTCATGTTCCGAAAGGAAAGTGGCAGCAGCTGCCAAAACCAGCTTCCTCTTTAAAGAAACGTAAGTTTAGGAGAACCTGACAATCTAGCAGTGAGCGTGAAATGAAAAAACTACAAATTTGTTTGCAAAAAGAGCAACATGAAGCTGTGAGTCTGCGAGTGCTAATCATTTACAGCTGGTAAAGTCTTTGATCAGTTTCATGCAATACCACCAACACATCTTTCTCTGGCCGCCACTGCTAACATGTGTTATGCACATTGTGCCTGATTAAAACCGTTTATTTTGGGTGCCTTTATTAAACTCTACTCTGATTATGAAACATGACAGCCACAGTTGTGTTGTGATCAAAGCAGCTGCTGGTGCCAGAGCATCTGTTCACTTTCATTAGACATTAAAAACATTAAAGGCAATTTATACAAAAGCAGCTCTATCAATAAGCAAAACACCTCATCAATACAGAATATCATCCCTGTTAGAAATAATAACAGATTGTTTGAGGTCAAATGAGAAGCTTTTATGGCAGGTCAATTTGTGTCCATGCATGGCTTATATGTAAAAATTAATTTAATAAACAATAAATAGCTAATGTCGTATTTTACAGTGTGTTAATGTAGTCGTTTGTCTAAACGCGTCAACAAAAATCTAGCAACTTTTTAAAAATACTGTTTGACATTTCTAAGTTTCGAACTGTAATATATTTGTAATATTTTTTTATTTTTTTTTATAATATTCTCATTTTTTTTGTTTAATTGATTATTTTTTATTATTATTTTCATTATTTACATTTTTTTATAATTTAAAATGGAAACTTTGGCCTACTTTGGCATAAGTATGTTTTAAAAAAAAAATAGAAATTAATACTTTTATTCAGCAAGGAAGCATTAAATTGATCAAACTTTGTGGTAAGTATTTTATTTTTAAGAAATTTATACTATTATTCAGCATGGAGGAATTAAATTGATCAAAAGTGACAGTAAAGTCATTTATAATGTTACAAAATAATTAAAAATAAATGTTATTTTTATTTATATCAAAGAATCCTGATTTTTCTTCATCACTGTACAAAAACACAAAGCAACAAAAACAGTTTTCAACCCTGATATCGATAAGAACCATTAATCCATTAAGAAAAATCTTTAAAAAATAATAAAAAATAAAAAATCGTCCATTAAGGACTAAAGAACTATTCCATTAATCAACAAAACGTTGTCTTAATGACATCAGAAAGTGAACAAGGACAAGTATATCTTTTGCTTTATGCTTGCCAGCAGCTGTGAATGCCAACCTTGTTGCTATGATTTTGTATAGTAAACAAATAATAATTGAGACGTTTATATTTGTGGACGTATCATCCTTCAGGTCTCTAATAGGCACCATAGTTTCATAACACTGAAGCAAGGTCAGTGTCGGTGGCAAAACAAGGACAGAAGTGATAGAAAAAACAAGAGCATGAAGACCATAAACCATGAAGACTGTGTGTCATTATGAAAAATCTTAGGGTGGCAACCCACTCTCAGCCTGTCATTTTCACCGTAATGAATGCCTGTTATTATAGATGAGCAGAAGAAAATGACCATAGTTTCCAGTAGAAATTATGCCAATAAACAAACTGCCTAACCTTTTGGTATTCTAATTGTAATGTACTTGGGAAAATATATTATTAAAATACAATAGTATACAGTGTATCATCTTCTAAAACTACAAAGTGCAAGCAGTTTAGTATTTTGATGATGTAAAATTTGATCCAAAAACATGAGAGCTGCAAAAAACCAGGATGGTGACAAATGAGCAAAAAAAATGAATCGTTTTAGCTTTGTGTGAAAGTAAAATGCAGTGGGGTTTAACGAAAATGACAAAAGGTCGAGCTTGACAGAATTTTAAGAATATAATCGGAATCTTTCTCCAGGGTTAAAAAGGTTCACATGACAACAGTGTCAGCCCATAAATGCTGCTGCAGGCTAAACCAAACGAACGAATGTTATTATCTAATGTGAATATAGAATTATACTCATTTTGGGTCAAGATGAAGGTATTTCTCCTCACTGAGCAAGTCTAAGGCGAGCTGGCGAGGTCATGTCAGGGGATGCTCAGTAAAACTGCCACATTTCAAATGTTTGGAGAGCAGTGTGTTTGGTGTGTGAGCACAGACACAGACACAGGCCTGTTTTCGAGGGGAACAGCGGTCGAATTTAAATGCAGGAATCTATGAGAGGAATTTGTCTAAAATGCCAATAGCTAAATAAATGTTTACATATTGACTTTTTTTGTTATTTACCCTATTTACTTAAAATGCACATTCATGGCCTTGTTGTGCACAATTCATTTGTGCATATTATTCTAAATAAAAAAGGAGTGTTTTAAGGTTTGCACCATTTTCCTTTTCGGCTGATGTCACAAATAGGGTTATATATATGGTTGCAGAATATTCGGTATATCATTTGAACCAGTGTTATTTTAGTATCATTGAAGAGATTTGATCGTTTTTAATTCATATTTAGTTTTACAAATTATTTTTTATTTTTATATTTTCATTTTAGTATTTTTGTTGTGTGTTTTTGTCTTTTTTAAATGAGTTTTATTTTTATTTTTTTATAAATCTGCATAGTTTTATTCATTTTTTCATTTTCCGTTTTAGTTGAGTTATTTTAGTACATCGAGTTCAACTTTAAACAAATGACAAATGTTGCTTTGGCAACTAGCTAAAATAAAGTATATGTTTTTAAGATTTAAAAAAATATTTTATTTCAATTCAGCTTATTTTATTTCAAGTATCATTTCCAAGGCATTTTAATTTTAGTTAAATATTTAGTTATTTTGTTGTGTGTTTTTGTCATTTTTTTTTGTCTTAATGGTTTTATTCATTTTTATTTCAGTTTTAGTTGTAATTATTTTACTACATCAAGTTAAAGTAAATGGAAATGAAAAATGCTGTTTTGGCAACTAGCTGAAATAAAATAAGTTCATGTTTTATTTTTAGATTTTATTTGATTTGAGGTAACAATTTTTTTTTTTCAATTCTTTCACCTAAAAATAAAAATTCTGTCATCATTTACTCACCCTCAAGATGTTTCAAACCTGTATTTTCTGTTGAGCATAAAAGAAGATATTTTGAAGAATGTTGGTAACCAAACAGCCATTGACTTGAAAAAATACAATGTAAGTCAATGGCTACCGTCAACATTTTTCAAAATTAAGGGTGAGTAAATGCTGACAGGGTTTTTATTTTTGGCTGAAATATCCCTTCACCCGTAATAACTCTGATTTGACCTAGTATCCATATTGTCTTTTGTTGCTATTGTTCACTATTTTCTGACAGGTGAGATAAAAGTTTTCAATACAAGGTACAAATCCAGCCACTCCCTGATAAACAAGATGAAAATAAGCAAATGAGACCACTGTTGTGAGGAAATCAATACTTCTGACAAAATGGTAGCATCTGCCTCCAGCGTCATTCTGAGATGCATGACCTTCTCATTTAGTCCTGTGTACTGTTCATATTTCAGGACAAAAAGTTTAAAATATCACATTTGTTGCAATATTTTGTTAATAGGGATCATTTGTTCTGTTTGAGACAGATGTTCAAAGAATGACGTTTATCCACTGTTATATTCTGAATACTGTATATATCAGAATTCTTTTAACGATCTACTATCAGTCACCCTCCAAATGATTGTGGACGCCCCTCAACGACGGCATCCATCAGTGTGTTAGTGGGAGCCGAACAGCTGAAATGCCAGTTCTAGCATGGCTGATTCTGCTGCCAGTTACAGTGATACTGTGGAAATATCACTTCATTGTTTGTGATTTAACCAGTGTTTGACCCTTCCAGTTACAGCAGTGAACATTGTAATGTAATACAGGACTGAGTCCAAACAAAATGCAAGTGTTCCTCCAGTTATTGATTGGAACAAATGCTATTATCTTGAACACTAGATGAAAAAGATCACCATGCTGGATGAGCAGATTGCTCTTTTTAAAATAGCTGTAATTAAAATCTAAATATTGTATTTTTTTCTTTTATGAAACATGTTTGTTTTATTTTATATGATTTATTTTTTATTTATTTATTAATTTGTATTTTACATTCATTCATTAATTCATTTTGAAGTACAAAAACCATACCCAAACCTTTTGGATTATTTAATACATATTTATCTTAATTTGTTAGTTTTAGTATGTATGTGTTTATTTATTTATTTAGAAATACAAAAAAAAAACATACCCAAAGCAAATTTTCTAATTTTACAAAAAAAGTATTTTTTAAATCTCTGAATATACACAGATTTCACTGATATTTCTCTTAATTTTTCACAATAGAAATGAATAGGTTACTGTGACCAAGATTTATTTTCTCCAAGCTAAATCACGCCGTATATTTATGTTTATGACTTTTTGTTTTAACTCTTGTTCTATTTTATTTAGATTTTTATTTTATAAAATTTAATTTATGTTTTTTCTTTTTTCTTTATTTTAATTATTTTTACATTTGATTTATTTTTGAATTATTTATATATTTCTTATTTTTATTTTATTTTAGTCTTTTATTTTATTTGCATAATTTATTAATTTTATTGTATTATTTATTTATTATTTTATTTAATTTTATATTGTATTTAATTTTTTTTATCTTATCTTGAAGTACAAAAGACATTACTTTTCTGGCCATTTTTATCTCCAAATATACAGATTTCATGCATATTTCTCTTAATTTTTCCCTATAGAAATGAATAGGTAACTATGGTAACTAATCAATGCCAATCACTTCAGTGCGTCAAAAAATTAATACATACTCATTTTAGACACATTCAACACATTGTAGTTGTAACCAGAGACCTGTTTCTCGATTTCATACTTAAAGGCACAGCACACACACACACACACACTCACACACACACACACACACTGCTGTGCAAAACCCTGTAAACGGATCTCCAGATGTTAATGCTGTGGGACCTAGACCCGCACTAGGTGGTTTTTCTATGATGCAAGTCGTCCACTTACCACATCAGACGTTCATAAATAAAGCAGGTGTGGTGTGTGGATTGAGAGAGCTGGACGGGTTCAGCAGATGGAGATACAATCACTCTGAAAGGGAAGTGAGCAAATGGAGTTGAATGTTGATGTAAAGCACCTCATGGGGAGCCGTTTGAAAAATACAACAGTGTCACAGTAAAAAGGTAATTCATCAAATGCACTTAAAGTCATTTAGAACTTGAACTGCATTTCTGTTTTACTTCTAGCCTATTTGTCATCAGAGGTTTCATGTGGCCAAATCTTAAATACACTGAACATACTAATTTTTAAATAAAAAGTAAGCTAGGTTTTTAGATTTTCAAGTAAAATTGTAAATGGTGCTTACCCGTGCAAACCTCAGCACCGTGACGCTAAGATGTTGTGGATGGTTTATAAATACTAAATGGAATTGTTTTTCATGTTGTAAGTGAAATTTGGCCGATATATATTTCAACAGAACTCTTGTTCACGGGACATTGATGAATACAATTGACTGGATAATTATTGACTTTAACAGTAAATTGAGTCTTTATTTGTTTTAGCAGTTCATATTTTCAATCCAGTCATTCTGACATTAACTGCTGATGAGACCACATGACATCAACTGAACCAATCAATCCAATTAGACTCACACAATAACACACTCGTTGTCTATCTATCTATCTATCTATCTATCTATCTATCTATCTATCTATCTATCTATCTATCTATCTATCTGTCTATGTCTCTCTCTGACATAGTATCTATCTATCTATCTATCTATCTATCTATCTATCTATCTATCTATCTGTCTATGTCTCTCTCTGACATAGTATCTATCTATCTATCTATCTATCTATCTATCTATCTATCTATCTATCTATCTATCTAGTAGAAGTGAGTTGGTAAGGAGCAGTGTATGCACTGAGTTTCAGAGGTGAATGGGAGGATCGCACTGGTGGGTTGGTGGAGGGGGGCAGTGGAATTCTTGAATCCTCAAATCCTGGAAGTGGGAGGTACGAAGAAAAAAAAACCCTCCTTCATATGCCTTTCCAGAGGAAGAATCGCTGCTGTAAGCGACAGAGAAAGCGCAAGACAAACACGCTAATTCGCAGTTTACCTCGGTGTGACTCGTAAATCTCGGTACGTCGCGAAACACCCGCGCGAGTTTATGAATGAAAAACTTCCCAAACAGCAAAGACGTGGAAGTTTTCTCACTGTTTATCTACGCACCTGGACCAGAACCTATTGTTTGGTTCAACTGGTTTAAACGCGACTCGCTACTTTTTGCAAAAAAAAACAGGCGCGCTGCACGAGAGAGATCTGGCTGAGTGGCTTGTTTTGATTCAGTTCAGCGTGGGCTATTTTCTACGGAGATCGCTTGTTTTGGAGTAAAGCTTTACAAACCTAAATAACTCCTACAAGAAGTGCCACTTCAACACAACCCAGTGCTCACAATAACATCAGAGGTGAGTGCTTTTTAACTTTGTGAAGAACCGCAACATTGTTAGAGTTATGATGTCTTTGTTGTTCATTTTTTAAATGAAGTAGGCTATAAGAAAGATTAAATACGCACGCCATCGTCGTAAGAAAAAAGACGTTATCTTCAGACACATATTTCAATTTAAAGAAACGTTTTTGCAAGTTTTATGTAGAGAGGTCAATACAGAAAGAAGTATTGATATAGCCTATATGATTGCAATATAAATATAAATAGAGGCTCATATAGCCTAGTTGTGCTTTTTAAAGTAAATCATTCTCATTTCCATTGTGTTTGCACATTCATGATTGAATAGGTGCTCACAGCAGGAGTAGAATAAGAATGCTACATTGTGTTCCCTCAATTTCCATATCAATGAATATGAAAAGTGACCTATTTTGAGCTGTAAAACCCTAGGTGGCATTGTCTGTCTAGTGTTTGTTATGGATGCATTGTGTTCCTTGAGGAAACAAACCTTTCCAGGGTGATCTGCTTCTGTGTTAATGATAAATCAGGTTTTTTTGTGATTTAACTGAACTGATGTTCCCTGGCCGACCTCTGTTGTAGAGTTTAGGTGGGAAGATGCACTAGTAGAGTCCTTCTAAACATCTTAGTCAGGAACCATTGAAACTGAGTCAGTCCCATACTCAACATGTTACGCTAGTTTACCTTTAGAGACACTTTCTGATCATGAGTCAATGTCAGAATCTCTGAGGATGACTACTTCATTCCACAAGCATTAATTTCAGAGATGAATCATAAATTAAACTGATATTTTTCAAAACCACAACCTCCCTCCCCGAGGAGCCCATCTTGATTTATTGTGGCACTTGTGCTGAGTTACGGCCGAATCTCATGTCAGCTGGAGCCCATCCAAACTGAATGTGTAATATTGGATGCGCTGAAAGACGAGCTGCGTCCATGCACCTGGTCAGAGTGCTGCTCAGTCACCCTGCTGTGACTTCTTCCTGGTAATCTTCTCAATATCACTTTCAGCAAAACTGAATAAAGCTTTATATTCACAGTTTTAAAAATGTGCTGCAAAAATAAAGATTCCAGAAGGAGATTTTCTTAGCAATGCCAAAAAATGAACATATTGGGTTCCCCAAAGAAACCTTTTAGTGAACAGTGAAGTTTTTTTTCTTTGTGTGAAGAATATTTTAATAACATTCTTCCACTATAGAACTTTTTGTGCAATGGAAAGTTTCGGTGGATGTTAAAGTTTCTTCTGATGCCAATGAAGAACCTCTAGTTTTAAGAGTTTACATAACCACTAATGCCGTTCCCATTTTTTTGAGTTTTTAGTGTGCATCAGTGATTATGCAAAACGAAGCCAGCGGAGGTGTGGATAGGAAGGCAAATGGCTAAATAATTCACTTGGATTTCCTTTCCTAATCTATACAATTACTGGTGTTAAGGGGGGTTGCAGGTTGGAGGGGTCCTGGGATGGATTGCATGACTATCTCCCAAAACAAACACAGAGTCGAGGAATGTCATGCATGGATGCAGCAGCATAGTAATTAAGGGTCCGGGCTGGAATCTCAGGGGGGTAGGGAACACAGCAAACCCCAACCTTTAATTATCACAATGGGCTTTTCAAATGCTCCTCTTGCATTACTGTGGAGAACTCTGAAAGGACTGCTGGTTTCAATGCTGTTTTCCACTTTTGGTGGAGATAGTGGAGTAGAAGTTTCTTCATTTGCATTTATCCATTTAGAAGATGCTTTTGTTCAAAGCAGCTTTCAAAAGAGAATAGCACAAGTGTAAGCAACTACTTAAAGGTTATTTAGTGCCAAAAATGAAAAGAAATAAAACAATATATGTATTATTATTATTATTATTAATTAAACTTTTTTGCTGAATATACATACATTTATTGATTGATTTATTTAGTTAGTTATGCATTTTCATATTTGCTAATCTGTAATATACACAAATAATTTTTTATATAATATTTTATCAGGCATACCCTAATAGACATGATTTTGTTATGATAAAAAAGTGGTCCCTTTTTATTTCCTTTCTACAAACTTGTGATTAATATGTTTATTATGCCTTCAGTACCTACTTTTACCACTGGATAGCACTTATGGGTCAAGTTTTTCGGTGGGGGGAAATGTATTTACATTTTTTGTTCAATTATTATTTTCATGACTATAGTTAGTTTTTTTCATTTTAATTTTCTTTTTTTTAATGTTTATTTGTTAAAATGTATGTTTTATGTTTGTATTTAAAAAAAAGTGTAATTACAAGTGATTGTCTGCTAAAATTTCTAATAATAAAAATATATAAACCATAATATTTGATATTTTTTGTTTAGTTTCATTAGAGATAAAGAGTACACTGTAAAAAGTACACTCTTTTTTTTGTGTGACTGTTGTTGAAAAATGCTTTTATAGCTCATCCAATAACATTTCTTTGAATCTCGTCGGCGTGCCGCAGTTTCATGTGTGAAAAAGTTCCACGAATAACTCCACATTCTCATCAGTTTAAGAGATTCTTAAATTTTACTGCTTTGACACGGTTATGGACAGCGCCTATGAGGTAAATGAACTGCGTTTATGGCCTTATCATAAACCCGCTGCACATCAGGATTTAGGATTTTTCATTCAGGGTCGCCACCCACTGCAGAACGACCGTCTCTTCATGTACTTGCCTTTAGCCGAATTACTCTGGCATAAAACCATCCGACAGCTCTCAGTAATGGACGGACATCCTTCGTTTATCATTCTAATGAGGTGATCATAATTACCTGAATTAGATGTTTCTGTACGTCAGCTCTTCTAGATGAAAACGCAGCATGGTTGAGTATTTTAAACACTTGTGCGAAGCTGAGACTTGCAACAAAGGCGCTAATCAGTTGACAACTTTGTTTGCATTCACTAATACTCTAATTCCCTTCATTCTCAGTAATGAGAGCAAAACATATGACACCAAGTTGTGTTGTTTCAGATTGGAAATTGTGAGTAAAGTTGAAGGGGTGCGAGCAAATGGACTGCAGCATGATTATTGGAGGTGGGGGTACAAAAACAACCACCAGATTACGGGGCTTTTGTTGGGTAACGTTTGGCAGGGATGGAGGCGTGACTGGAGTCCAGAGGAAAGCCAAGTGTCAAGTGGCGATTCTTAGGGGGGCATGGCATTAACAGATGTGTTTCACACCACCGGGATGGCCTCTCCACACCTACTCAGAGGGGCAGCTGCTGTCGGGTGAGGGGTCGAGAGGTTTGGGGCCTCTGTTTTCTTTATACTTGTGGGAAAACCATGTTTGAACTACTTTTTGATTTGTAAGGTACCTAGTTGAAGTTACAGCCTTTTCTTGGTTAAGTTTAAATTTTTTGTAATAGGATGATTGTTGCTTTGAATTTAGGAGATTTGTTATTATTTATCCGTGGTTGTTTAATTGGGTGGTGAATTAATGCATGAACAGTTGTCAATGCTAATTAAACTTAATATTTAAAAGCAATGGAGCCTTAGAAGTTGAATTAGTGAGTACCAGATGGGCTTCATGGCCAGGTGACAGTATTATTTCAGTAAATGAGACCGTTCTGGTCTTTGTAAGCAGAGCGTGAGTGTAGTTGGGCTTATTTTGTGGCCTTTTGATATAGTTATAAGTGGAAACTTATACTGCTGTTTAAAAGTGTGGGCCTGGTAAGATTTTTTTTTAATGACTAAGAAGTCTTTTATGCTCATCAAGGTTGCATTTCTTTGATCAAAAATACAGTAAAAACAGTTATATTGTGAAATATTATTACAATTTAAAATAACTGTTTACTATTTGAATATATTTTAAAGGGGTCCTATTATGCTTTCCCTTTTTCAACTTTAGTTAGTCTGTAATGTTGCTGTTTGAGCATAAAAAAGATTGATTTTATTCCTCTGATGCAAAGCTGAATTTTCAGCATCATTACTCCAGTCTCCAGTGTCACGTGATCCTTCAGAAATCATTCTAATATGCTGATTTGAAACTTTTGAACGGTTTGTTGCTTGAAGTCCTTAACTTGTTCCTACTGCAATGTGATGTGTCTTCAAGTGATTTTGATCAGAATAAAATTGACTCGTTCACAAAATTAAGAGTAAAGACTGCATATTAGATGTTTATTTGACGCTTTATGTATGCAGTTTATCATTTTTGTGTTGCCACAGAGAATTATGGAACGTGTAGTTTTATTGTGCAATCCTGTTGCCACAGTCATCTAGATTTTTTAGCATGTAAAGAATTATTTTCCACTATAAATAATCTTTTATAGAATGGAAAGGCAATATTTTATCAGGCATACCCTAATAGACATGATTTTGTTATGATAAAAAAGTGGTCCCTTTTTATTTCCTTTCTACAAACTTGTGATTAATATGTTTATTATGCCTTCAGTACCTACTTTTACCACTGGAAAGCACTTATGGGTCAAGTTTTTGGGTGGGGGGAAATGTATTTACATTTTTTGTTCAATTATTATTTTCATGACTATAGTTAGTTTTTTTCATTTTAATTTTCTTTTTTTTAATGTTTATTTGTTAAAATGTATGTTTTATGTTTGTATTTAAAAAAAAGTGTAATTACAAGTGATTGTCTGCTAAAATTTCTAATAATAAAAATATATAAACCATAATATTTGATATTTTTTGTTTAGTTTCATTAGAGATAAAGAGTACACTGTAAAAAGTACACTCTTTTTTTTGTGTGACTGTTGTTGAAAAATGCTTTTATAGCTCATCCAATAACATTTCTTTGAATCTCGTCGGCGTGCCGCAGTTTCATGTGTGAAAAAGTTCCACGAATAACTCCACATTCTCATCAGTTTAAGAGATTCTTAAATTTTACTGCTTTGACACGGTTATGGACAGCGCCTATGAGGTAAATGAACTGCGTTTATGGCCTTATCATAAACCCGCTGCACACCAGCATTTAGGATTTTTCATTCAGGGTCGCCACCCACCGCAGAACTACCGTCTCTTCATGTACTTGCCTTCAGCTGAATTACTTTGGCATAAAACCATCCGACAGCTCTCAGTAATGGACGGACATCCTTCGTTTATCATTCTAATGAGGTGATCATAATTACCTGAATTAGATGTTTCTGTACGTCAGCTCTTCTAGATGAAAACGCAGCATGGTTGAGTATTTTAAACACTTGTGCGAAGCTGAGACTTGCAACAAAGGCGCTAATCAGTTGACAACTTTGTTTGCATTCACTAATACTCTAATTCCCTTCATTCTCAGTAATGAGAGCAAAACATATGACACCAAGTTGTGTTGTTTCAGATTGGAAATTGTGAGTAAAGTTGAAGGTGTGCGAGCAAATGGTCTGCAGCATGATTATTGGAGGAGGGGGTACAAAAACAACCACCAGATTACGGGGCTTTTGTTGGGTAACGTTTGGCAGGGATGGAGGCGTGACTGGAGTCCAGAGGAAAGCCAAGTGTCAAGTGGCGATTCTTAGGGGGGCATGGCATTAACAGATGTGTTTCACACCACCGGGATGGCCTCTCCACACCTACTCAGAGGGGCAGCTGCTGTCGGGTGAGGGGTCGAGAGGTTTGGGGCCTCTGTTTTCTTCATACATGTGGGAAAACCATGTTTGAACTAGTTTTTGATTTTCCAGGTCTCTAGTCCCAAAGTTACAGCTTTTTCTAAGTTAAGTTAAAATTTTATGTCATAGGACGCTTGTTGCTTTGAAATTAAGAGACTTTTATTCCATTATTTATTAGTGGTTGATTTAGTGGGTGATGGGTTGATGCATAAACAGTTGTCAATGCTAATCAAACTTAATTAATATTTAAGTGCAATGAAGGAGCCTTAGAAGTTGAATTAGTGAGTACCAGATGGGCTTTATAGCCAGGTGACGTTATTATTTCAGAAAATGAGAGGGGTCTGGTCTTTGTAAGCAGAGCGTGAGTGTAGTTGGGCTTATTTTGTGGCCTTTTGATATAGTTATAAGTGGAAACTTATACTGCTGTTTAAAAGTGTGGGCCTGGTAAGATTTTTTTTAATGACTAAGAAGTCTTTTATGCTCATCAAGGTTGCATTTCTTTGATCAAAAATACAGTAATATTGGGAAATATTATTACAGTTTAAAATTACTGTTTTCTATTTGAATATATTTTCAAATGTAATTTATTCCTGTGATGCAAAGCTGAATTTTCAGCATCATTACTCCAGTCTTCAGTGTCACATGATCCTTCAGAAATCATTCTAATATGCTGATTTGATCAAGAAACATTTATTATTATTAGGCTTACTGGCCTCAAACTTTTGAATGGTTTATGTTGCTTGAAGTTGTTCCTGCTTCCTACTGTGATGTGATGTGTGTTGAAGTGATTTTGATCAGAATAAAATGGACTCATTCACAAAATAAAAAGTAAAGACTGCATATTAGATGTTTATTTGATGCTGTATGTATGTAGTTGATCATTCTTGTGTTGCCACAGAGAATTATGGGACATGGTTGTATCGCTCAATCCTGTCGCCACATAGTCATCTAGATAAGTAGTATTTTCTAGCAAGTTTCATTTTCATTAATTGTGTACAAAATGTGCAGCATTTACATTTAAAACCTAATTGAGACCAAACTAATTTTGTCATGGTTTTTAATTGGCACATCACCAAAATTTAAATTTCTCAGTGGTATTTACATTGTAGTGGCGTTTATATGCGCTCAACTCATAAATATCATTACAACTTGACTTTTTTGGATATCTAAACATATCGGGATGAAAATAAAGGTCCCAAAAGGGTGTTTTCAGAGCTGAAAGAACCATTTTGGGTGAACAATTCTTAAAAGAACCATTGCTTTAACATTTTAAGTATCTAAAAAACCTTTTTCCACAATAAAGAAACTTTTGTGGAATGGAACGATTATATGGATGTTGAAGGTTCTTCATGGAACCATTGATGCAATAAAGAACCTTTATTTTAAAGAGGGTAAGCAACCATTCTAGCCAACCAGAACCCTCTAGAACACACAAATAAAAGTTTCAGAAGGGGGTTTTCACATTGATGCCATTGAAGAACCAGTTTTGGTTCCCCAAAGAACCTTTCAGTGATCAGTTCTCAAAAGAACCATTGTTTCTTTGTGTAAAGAATATTTAATAATTTGAAGAAAGCTTTTTTCCACTATAAAGCCCCTTTTGTGCAATGAAAAGTGTCCATGTTGTGAAAGGTTCTTCATGAAACCATTGATGCCAATAAAGAATAATGGGAAAAAGCCAGATCATTCCAATGAAAAGTAAATTTTTCCTCCTTTGTATCTTTTCATAGCGTGTAAGACTAATTCCTGTACACATTCTCTTTCACTTTTTGGCAGGTAGCTCTATGCTGCCGGTGTTGATGGGCCAGTGCTGCCCACAGCTGTGCGAATGAGCTGTCTCGGCCCACCCTCCTCGCCCAGCTGCCCTGGCATGGCTTCTCTAAGGAAGATGAAGTCATGGCGTTTGCTTCTCCTGTGGGTTATTCTAGCTCAGCTCCCCTTGGCCCACTCACGTCCCGCAGTAACCGAACAAGGTAAGTTTTTCCTGTTCCCATGTCCACTTCCAGGCTGTTTCTAATCTGACCAAATGGACGAAAGCAGCACATCGTTTACTTGCATGATTTAGGCTCGAATACATTCATTTGATGTTCGGTTTACACTTGGCTCTACCTCATGCAGCAGCAGAGTTCTGGTCATGGCTCCATTTTTGATGTGGAGTTAATAAGTGGAGCTGGAACTCATTAGGGTCCGATGTGCTGTAGGACCTCCAGATGCGTTTCCTTTATGCATCCAAGTAGCTTTGGGGTCTTTCGCTCTTTCTTGAAACCTTAGAGGTTCAGATGGATCACGGTGGAATGCACAGCATTGCAAAGACTCCTTAATGTGCTAAAAGATCTCCAAACACAATACAGACCTCTATAGCAATGGGATAATGACTTTGAATCATTTATATATTTAATCCGAAATGCTCATTAGCTGCTGCTTCTCTTGCCCATTGGTTTTGATATATTGGCACCATATGGTTATCAGCTAAAATTTTATTTTTTTCCCCCAATATTAGATATCTGTATCTATATTATTTTAGTATAATTGGGATAATATTATAGTTTTTATTAATATTTTTATTTTATTTTAAGTTTTGTGTAGTTTGTGTTTTTGTACTTTTTATTAATTAAAAAATGTCTAATATAGTTTTAATTAATTCTAATTTCAGTTTTAGTTATTGTAGAACATCAATTTGAATAAAAATGGCAACAAGCTGAAATAAAATGAGTACATTTTTTACATTTTATTTCAGTTAACATTTATTTTATTTAATATAAGTAATGCAATTTGTTTTATGATTTTAGTTAAAGGCCCAAATGGACGAAAGCAGCACATCGTTTACTTGCATGATTTAGGCTCGAATACATTCATTTGATGTTCAGTTTACACTTGGCTCTACCTCATGCAGCAGCAGAGTTCTGGTCATGGCTCCATTTTTGATGTGGAGTTAATAAGTGGAGCTGGAACTCATTAGGGTCCGATGTGCTGTAGGACCTCCAGATGCTTTTCCTTTATGCATCCAAGTAGCTTTGGGGTCTTTCGCTCTTTCTTGAAACCTTAGAGGTTCAGATGGATCACGGTGGAATGCACAGCATTGCAAAGACTCCTTAATGTGCTAAAAGATCTCCAAACACAATACAGACCTCTATAGCAATGGGATAATGACTTTGAATCATTTATATATTTAATCCGAAATGCTCATTAGCTGCTGCTTCTCTTGCCCATTGGTTTTGATATATTGGCACCATATGGTTATCAGCTAAAATTTTATTTTTTTCCCCCAATATTAGATATCTGTATCTATATTATTTTAGTATAATTGGGATAATATTATAGTTTTTATTAATATTTTTATTTTATTTTAAGTTTTGTGTAGTTTGTGTTTTTGTACTTTTTATTAATTAAAAAATGTCTAATATAGTTTTAATTAATTCTAATTTCAGTTTTAGTTATTGTAGAACATCAATTTGAATAAAAATGGCAACAAGCTGAAATAAAATGAGTACATTTTTTACATTTTATTTCAGTTAACATTTATTTTATTTAATATAAGTAATGCAATTTGTTTTATGATTTTAGTTAAAGGCTGTGTTTTACTCATCCCAGAGCCATCAAAATGACTTTCTTCTTTCAGACGAATCCAGTCGGAGTTATATTAAAAATTGTCCTGGCTATTCCAGGCTCTATCATTGCAGTCAGTGGGTGTTGCAGTGCTTCAGTCCAAAAGAAGTGAAATAAAAAGAGCCGATCCATAAAAAGAAGTGTCTCACACGGCTCCGGGGGGTGAACAAAGGCCTTCTGTAGCGAATCGATGCGTTTTTGTAAGAAAAATATCCATATTCAAAACGTAATAATCACTTGAATCCAGCTTGCGCTCACTGTTGTAAACAAAGCAGTTCTGGGGGAGGGACGTATGAGGTCAGCTTTGCGCATGCGCCGCTCAGAAGTGATGCATGCGGAAACGCAGGGGAGAGATCAAAACAAAACAACGGTCACTAATTAGAAGTTCAAAACGAGGATTTGTAAAGAAGAATGTCAGAGCATTTCGATATAAGCCAAGAGGAGACTGGTTTTCCTTTGCTAAAGTAAGGAAACTTTGCTTCCTGTAAACAAACGTTGGTTTTCATGAGACTCACCGGCACATGCGCAACGCTGACCTCATACGTCATGCTCCTGGAGCTGCTTCTGTGTACAGCTGTTGGCATAAGCTACATTAAAGTGATTATTAAGTTTTGAATATAGATATTTTTCTTACAAAAACGCATCGATTCGCTACAGAAGGCCTTTGTTCACCCCCCGGAGCCATGGGAGACACTTCTTTTTATGGATGGGCGATTTTTATTCAAGTTCTTTTGGACTGAAGCAATGCAACACCCGCTGAGTGGCATTAAACAGCTTGAAAGATCAAAGACAATTTTTAATATAACTCCGACTGGATTCGTCTGAAAGAAGAAAGTCATAAGCGCCTAGGATGCCTCGGGGGTGAGTAAAACGCAGCCTAATTTTTGGGTTAACTAACCCTTTAAGTTAAACTGCTTCAAGAACCTCGCAACTGAGAAATGTCTTGTAGCCTTTCAGCTGCGAAACTATTTTATTGATAAATTCGCAGGGCAGCGCTGACAAGAAGTTTCTGTTCACATCTCCACGTGTGTGTGCGAGTGCATGTCTGTATACTGTGTGTGCATCTGTGAGAGAGACTGGGAGAAAGAAAGTTGATTTCTGTAGCCTACATAAAAAAAGGTGGAAGACATGGAAATAGTTTGTAATTTTTTACCCTATTGTTTGTTATATTTATTTGCTCAATGTCTTCTGGGGTTTTGGTTCTTTTACTGTTGTAGATAGCATAGTATAACAAAAATATTATATATCTCTTCATTGTGTTTGGGCCCCCCTGGACGAGCGAACATAGGCACGTGCCTAGAATGCCTATGCGTAAATCCGGCCCTGCGTGTGTTATCGTGTCCCAAACGACTCAAAATAATAAACCACAAAGTTCACAAACCGATGCACTCCACTGTACTGAGCGAAGGCGCTTCTCTGCGGTCTTCACGTGCTATCGGAAATTTCCTATTTCCCACTCATGAAGTCGTAATTACGAGCACGTTGCATTCTTTTCTGTTAAAAATAACAGTGAACAATGCACTCCACTGTACTGAGCGAAGGCGCTTCTCTGCGGTCTTCACGTGCTATCGGAAATTTCCTATTTCCCACTCATGAAGTCGTAATTACGAGCACGTTGCATTCTTTTCTGTTTAAAATAACAGTGAACAGTGGTTTGTGAATGTTGATGCTTAGCCTAAATAATTTTATCGGGAGCGTTCATGTGTGAGCGTTGCTGCAGTAGGCCCACCCCAAATGCTCTCATTCATTGGTTAAGACGCGTGATGACGCCCATCCCAAGCCAGTACTGATCACCATCCCACCCCTCCTGTGACCTATGTGTATTCAGAGCCAGTGACCAACGGACTTTCATAATAATAAAAAACAGCATTAATGCGCGATAAAATAATTGTCGGCGTGCATTAACGCGATAATAATGCGTTAACTTGCCCAACCCTTATAATATATATATATATATATATATTTGTGTGTGTGTGTATGTATGTGTGTGTTATTAAAAACTTGCCCAACCCTTATAATATTTATATATATATATATATAAGATATTTAAATAATGTATTGCTTGTTGTTTTTATTTTTACATTTAAATCTATTATTTGTTTAAATTTAAATCCTTTCTCGTCATTTTCATACTGTTTTTTTATTTAGACAAAATTGTAGTCAATTTTAATATCAATCATTACTGGCCATATTATGAAAATTATTATCATTTTCTGGTCTGAATTTTTGTGTTGATGCATCCTTATAGTTCATTGTTTTGAGTGGAATCAAGAAGTTTGATCGTTTGCTTTTAACTTTACTGTGAAGGCAGGAATCAGAATTGTTGTTGTGACAGCCTGACACCAACACAGTTACACTACAGCCTCCATTGTCTACAGCTTTATTGATGATGCATGTTTGCATACACGTGGGCATAGTGTCCATTCACAGCCGCTTAAGACGCTGATATGTTGTACACTGAGGGCCACAGAGCTCATCTGCATGTGAAAACAGTCATCATCCGTATCCTGTTGCTGCACAAACTCTTGCTCCATTGTTTGATAGCCTTGATCGAACTGTCTGTTTGCCTTCTCGCCTGAATTAACTTGTTGTAGTGACTCGGTGCGCAGCACAATTACTAGACAGGCAGGAAATCCCAGCAGCAATCCATCCAGGCTATGACTTCCTCTACTGATTCCCAGCCAAGTCCAGAGCTTATCACCTATCCTGGTCAGAGAGACGGACAGCTATAAGGATTCGAGGCTTGTTTTATTGAAGCTTTAGTTCATTAAAAGGCTCGTAATGATCTGAAATGCAATGAATTTTAGGCTTTTAAAGATGTTGCGGATAAATAACGAGGAGATGACAGATGTTGTCCACTTCAGCTTGGACTGCCTGACCAAGACAAATGGGTCAGGCCTCCACCTCCCTCTGAGAAAACACATTCTCTCCTGCTTCTCCAAGAAGCCAGTCTGGAGCGGTCTGAATCCGAGCACACAGATGTGCGTTGGTACGGCTCGCTGATGAAATCATGCTTGTGTTTTTGGGTCGGTCAGACTGGGAAGAATGACGTAGGAGCATATCGAGATTCTTTCTGTTTAGTGGAAAATTTAAATAGTTTTAATTTAGTTTGATTGCTTTGTAGCAGTCATAAACAAGTGTTTTTTCCACAGAGTTTCTTCTGTAAACAAAATGTGCTTCCAATTCGGCTGTTTAGGAGGTGCGCTCCTCCCCTTGTTGACGACTGCTTCAAATTTTACCAGAGGAATGGTTCGAATTTCTGCATATTGAGAATCAAATTTGACTGCATTTTTATTCACAGTGCTGTTTTATGTGCAAAAAGCTCCTTTTAGTTGAAGCTTGTGTAATAGCTTTGTATGATATTCCAACTGGACATTCTCCACGTGAACCGTTTTGGAAGAAAGTGTGCATGGGATTGCCAAGAAAAAAACTAATAATATATGCAAATAATAAATGGCAACTAGTCATGCACTACTGTTAAAAAAAATTTGGTCAGTAAGATTTTTAATTTTTTTAAAGAAATTAATACTTTTAATCAGCAAGGATGAATTAAATTGATAAAAAGTGAGAGTAACATTTGTAATTTGACAAAACATTCCTGTTTCAAATACATGCTGTTCTTCTGAACTTTCTATTCATCAAAGAATCCTGAAAAAATTTCCATTAGAGATTTGCGCAAAACTTTTGCGATATTTTATAAATGTTGATAAAAAACTATTGTGAAATGACGCTGTTTCCATTCACCTATGATATGCGACTAAAATTTAATATTTTCCTCTCGCGATATAGTGACTGTGATGTTGGTAGGTACACGTATATCGCAGCCACCGCACTTGCCATTATTTTTAATCAAAGGAGTTGTAAGACGTGTATCTTTAGAGAAGGAGTGCGGAGAACCGCTTCTGAATCGCTCCGGTGGCCGTGTAGGAGCCGTAATGCAGTGTAAATAAGGGGTTATCCAAGAGTTAATGGCAAAGAAATATTATAGTACATTAAAGAATGATCATGTGACTTGTATGTACACCAGGTAACCTGTAAATTTCCATTGCAGTTTTGCGCAATATTCCTTATTCCACCACATACAAGCGTAAAATTTTTTGCATTATAACGTTTTTTCGAATGTTGATGTGTTTCTATTGGACGTATTTTCAATTTGCTATTTCAGTTTGCACAATTTTAAGGGTAAAGGGAACGCAGCTAAAAAATGTAGCATTGGTGACTATGAGAGACTTCTTACTAAAAATCTTACTAACCCCAAACTTTTGCACAAATCAAATGCTGCAATATTTTGCTTCAAATTAGTTCAGAGCTTGGTAGAAGCTAGCTAATTAGGCACATGCTAACAAAGACGTGCTCCTTGACATGTCGTCATCCTCAAAAACCATACACAAAGTAAAAAAGTACTACCCAGACTATTGAACACCAGTTCAGCCACTGAAACAATTGAATTTCAAGAGCAATTTAGAAAGCAAACTCCTAATGTTGCATATTGTTGGGCTTATAAAAGGCAGGGTAACATTGATGTTTTTTTTGTGGACATTTTTGTCTTTTTTTTGCCACTTAAAGCAAAACCACTTTTCTATGAAGAATTATTAAATGCTAGACCCCTCTAAAAGTAACTTATCTGGATTTATTGCAACAATAGTCACAGCCAGGCATTTAATTTTAGTATAAAGGCATCAAAGGGCATGCTGGGAGTTGTCAGCCCTATTAACTGCAGTTATAAGTGAGGTTTTTCTTGTAAATGTGAGGTTTAGGGGTGCGCGTCATGTTTCTTCTCCAGTAAGTGACGGGAATGATTGGAAATAAAGGGAATGGAAGGATATCCATTTTATTTTCAAGACCAGCATCTCCCTCAGCCTCGACGTTTCCTGCTCTCCCTGCTTTTTTTGTTAAATTGGCTGAAGGGAAAGTTGATCCCAACCCCCTCTCGTCCCTGCCGGGATTAAGGGGCCTGCGATCCAGGAAATACCTCCACTTGGCTCAAGTGAGATCTCCATGACAACTAGCCGAGGAACCTGCTGTTACAGGCTCTTTTCCGTCTCTCCAAGCGCGCTCTCTTTCCCCCTTCCGTCTCTTACGGATCCGCTCGCATTGTCAGGAAACACTGCGGAGGACAAAAGGGACGGATTAGTTTGTTTGACAATTAAGGTGACTTCAGGTTGGTGGGGGGTCTCTTCGAATGGGACAGCCGTATGTTCTGGCGTTTTTTTGGCCTTTTGTTTTGTATGTACTGAAACTCAGGCCTAATAAGTGTAATGGGCCACTGGAGGTTAATCTTTAAACAGTTTCATTTTTTCTACAGAACTTCCCCCTATTTGGTAAAGGAAGCATCACATTTCTTGCTAGCAGGCTTGTGTTTTAGATTCAAAGTGTTTGAGTTGTGTGCAATATTGAATTTGTGGGTGAATCTCATCAAAAACATGCCTAGACCACATTACAGCTCAAAAACAATGAAAAAAAACCCTAAAGAAAACAAGAAATTATTATATTTATATTTTATAAATAAATTTTGCTGCAGTATATTTAAAAAAAATATACAACTATTCCGAGTTTGTGCATTGTGACATTATTTTTATGAAAAATAAGCACATTTTCCCATCAAAATCTTATTCTCGTAATGTTCAGATATTTTACCTTTTTTATTCAAATTTTTATTATTCTCAAAGAGGAGACATTATATTCCTATATTTTAAAATCATTATTTAAACAATTTTTTTCACATTCCAGTCAAAAGAAAGATATTTTTTGCATTGCAGTAATTAGATTAAACTTAATGTGTAATGTGCTTAATTGTCATAAATAATGTTATCATTCAAAAATTTTAATGCTCAAGGCTTCATTTCCTTTGTCCAAATTATAATAATTGTTTTCTGTTCATTTTAGGTTCAAATATGGCCAAATGTGATCTTGACGGGTTTTGTGAGATTCACAAAATGTAGATGATTTTCCATATTCATCTTTTTTGTATTCATCTTTTATTTTGTGGCCTCACAGTTTTCTTTATTTCTTTTGTTGGTGGTGGTTCTGCCATATTTTTATAATTTCATTCGTTCATTTTTCTAATTTTTTGAGGCATCATTTCCATAGTCTTCTTTCTCCGTGGTGCTTTGCTCATCCCTCTTTTGTTAGTCATGGCCCTTAACTTTAAGTTTTGCGGTTCTTCACTTTTCTTTGGACAAGAGTCATGTCTTGTCTCACACTTGTTGTTTTAAAATTCCGATTTTGATCCAGTACCCCCATTGCCAAACCTTCGCTGGTCTTCTGTTCCACCACTAGTCCGAACAGAGGTGAAAATGGAGCTGTACAAATTGTTCCCTGGGGAGCGTTTGGTGCTGCAGTGCTTGGCTCAAGACGAGACCCCAGTCGTAGGCCTAGCGGTCATCTGGACTAAAGACCACGCTGCAGTGCTGAATGGAGACCACATGCGGGTGAACGGGGGCCAGATGGAGATCGGGTCAGTGGAGCTGACAGACTCTGGGCTTTACTCCTGCACTGTCCAGAGCTTGTTCGGCAACCACTCTACCTATTTCATCGTTAACGTGACAGGTATGTCTTGCAGGAGCTTAGAGGGGATGAACTTTGTTTTTGAAATGCAAATTTCTTCACAACTGACTCAGTTTGTGCTATGGACATAAATGATATCTGGCTCATTAAACAGAGTTGTTCTGCTACTTTTCTATGCAAACGAACAAGGAAACAAGTGACAAAATGTCATATTAACTACTATTGGAGGAATCTGAACTATATTTAGAGACCAGAAAATCATAGAGAATCTTTTGACACTTTTGGCCTGATTGCAACCAAATTGTAAACAAACAAAAAAGATATGTTAAGTAAGTCATGGCAATTTATGTTTTTACATTAACTTACAAAAATAAGTTGAGCAATTTCAACCTTTTTTTTTTTTTTACGATCTATGAGACTCAACTTGATATTTTAAACAAATAAGGATTGTTATTTGTATACATGTTGGGATATTGCTTTAAAAAACTATGAATGGGAATGCCAAGTGCATAAAATCTCAAAATGTGCATATTTTGATAAGAAAATGTGCATAAACTATATAATTTCCCTAATGTGCACCATGTAATATTCAGATATTGTACTTTTTATTTTATTTTTTTTAATTCTTATTGTTCGCAAAGGGGATTTTCATTCCTGTAATGCCTAAAATACATACAATGTTTCAATTTTAATTTATTCTTAATTATTTTTAATTAATTAAATGCAGTACAACAGATACTATATTGATGTATAAATACTTTACAATTTAAATATCTAAAATCATTATTTTTTCATTCATTTTTTGCATTACTGTAATTTGCTTAATTATAATGTGCTTAATTGTCATGAAAATAATGTTAGAATGCTAAAAACCTTCATGCTTAAGGCTTCATTTTCTATTTCCAAAATATGATAATTATTTCCTTTACATTTAAAATATGGTTAAAATATGACCCAGACATGATCTAAGCAACCACATAGCAACCCCCTGGTATCATGCTGGTAAGTTTTGCATAGGCAAACACCACTTATTGTCTTCTGAATTGAAAACTAGTTTAAGTTGCCTTTTGAGATTGTTTTGTTGTTGTAGATGAGCAACTGAGACACTGTGAGGCCATTTCTCTCCTTTCAGCTGTGGAATGTGTCAGGCGTTGAGTGGTGAATTTGTTAGACAGCTCCTCAGAGTGTGTGTGTTTGCGTCTGTGTGATGGGAGCGTGGGCACGACTCTGGAGCGGAGCCTGCAGTGACTCATGCGCTTTCGCTGTCTGCCGCTGATGCGTTACTTCAGATGCGGATGCGTTACTTCGTCCTGGTTCACTTTTCAGATCAAGCAAGAATACAAAATCACCAGAATATTGTGAACACATAAATAATTTCAGAAATAAAAGCATCGGAAGCCTCTCCTTTCTCAGCCTGCTGCTATTATTTGCTTCATGACTGGTAAAATCAAACACTTATAACTTATTGGATGTAAACCAAGACATTAGCAGGTGGACAAACAGACAAATAACTAACCACATCTGCATGTGCTTAGCTGAATTTGTGACATCCAAATTGTGCATGATGAATTGTGGACTCATGCTATATTCTGACCTTTATGGGCGGCTGTATGAATGTATTCTCTGACACACATCCTTTCAACTTTGTCACAGGTCATGCAGTAGCGTCTTCTGAGGATGAGGACGACGATGAGTCATCGTCAGAAGAAAACAAGCCGTCAAGTAGCCAGGAGCTCTTACGTAAGCATGCACTCTCTTTTTCGGGAAGGAAATCAAATGATGAATTGTTCATCATCATTATTAATAACATATTTCCTCTGTAGCGATGGTGCCTCATTGGGCCCAACCTGAAAAGATGGAAAAAAAGCTTCATGCTGTACCGGCCAGCAAAACGGTGAAATTCCGATGTCAAGCCGAGGGAAACCCGATGCCGAAACTACGTTGGCTCAAGAATGGAAAAGAGTTCAAAAGAGACCAGCGCATCGGGGGCTACAAGGTACGTTTGCACCTGAGCAGACTTCAGTTCCTGACTGATATCACTGTTATGTGGGACATACAGCCCTCATTTACTCTGCACCTGAGCTGAGTGAACGAAAGCTGATACCTCAGCTTACAATAGGCCAAAATTACAGCCTGAATCTCTACACCCTGAACCTGACACCTGAATACACACACCCTAATGTAAAAGTGCAGGAAACATCACTGCTCTGGTTACATATAGTTAGCCGTAGTGATTAGAGCTTGGCATTTGATTTGCTGCCGATTTAAAAAATGGATTCAAGATTCATGAGAGATTATACAGTTCCTTCAAGGCCCAAAAATTGTAAAAAGGACTAAACATTGAGAGACAATGTACAAATATCAAGACAACATGTACCACGATGTGCTAGAACAATCCGTAACCAACAATTTAAATTAAGCAACATCATTAATACTGAAGTGATTTTGATGTTTATTTGGCCATTACATTCCCTTCAGGGTGAATTATTGCAGTACTTTTGCAGTTACAAGAGCATTCAAACTGATGTTTTAAAACTTGAGTAGCAAAAATTGCATTCAGTAAGTTTGATTAATTTCTGTGAATCAGTTTCAGAATCATGATTCATTTCGGAATCAATCAGTCAGTTTCAATGAACTGATTCAAACCCTTACCCATATGTGTTTTTTTTTTATGTAATAATTTTTAATGATTATTATTGTCATGTTGGTCAGTATAACTGAAAATTATTAAAATTGTTCTTATATTTATTCAGACATCTGTATCGTAAATGATGGTCTCTTTAATTTGAAATAAAGAATTTTAAGCCATTAATAGGCCAAAAAATACATATATGTATTTCACATAAGAGATTTGTGAATGGATTATGCAGATTTGGTTTTTAATTTTAGTGTATTTGGAGTACATATTCAACCCTCTACGCACACCTTGGCAATATAATCGCCATTGGCTAATACATTTTTTTGTTTACTCGCCAGACTGATATACTATTTTACACATACACGCACATTTACTTTTTAACCTAAACCCACCTTTACCCCTAACCCTACCCCTCACAGAAAACTTTCTGCATTTTTACAATTTCAAAAGTAAAAAAAAAACTTTGTTTATTTTTATAACAGTTTTACAAATTATGACATCCACAAATTGAGGTTTTTGCCGATTTTGTCAGGTTTTGCTCACTTTTGGGTACAAATTTGTCCCCAAAATATGGTTAAGTAGGTACACACACACACACATGATTCCACCCAATCAGCTTATCTTTGTAAAATGGAACAGCTTCTTAAATAACTGAATGTGCACTCTTAACTTCAGCCAATCAAGCATTATATTATGATATTATGATAATTAAGCACTATTTAATGATAGAACTAGTGATTAGAACTAAAACTTGGTAACCATGAATGAATGCATATTTGTCATTTTAACTGAACTTAGGACTGGTGGTGGTGTTTAAGATATTGTTGATCATAGGTAATAGTAATTATTATTAAAAGATACTACTACTACTGCTACTATCTGCTGGGTTCATGAATATTAATCACGTTGTCAGCGTTCGCTGGAACTGATTTGCTGAAATCAAAACAGGGACAGTAATAGATGAGCGCCAGCCAACGAGAGCTATTTGCGCATTAGCTCCGCCCACTACCGGAGAAAGCGGCAGTTCTAAAAAGCTGAAGAATTCCAAAGGAACGCTGTTATTTTGACAGGAAAATACAACAAAGAATATGGTTTACATGTAGCGCGTCGATTCAGCGTGGTATGCAAGAATCTCGCTCTCTCTCATTGCATGTGTGAGAAACACTGCGCTATCAGTAAAGCGACGGCAAGTCGTGCACCTTCACACTAGTTTACAGTACATCAAATACAGGTGCGCTGCGTGCTACATACGGCGCATCCACTGAGTACATGACATGATCCATTGAGCGCATCCAAATAGTACAGATCGCTTGACGGAGAGCGAAACTCTCAAGCGCTCAGTCAGCGTGTTTATCGAGTGAAAATCTGTGTTGAACGCCTCTCACACACATACTGGAGTATAAAATCTAAGAATTTATTAACCAATGGCTAATGTTAGACATTATTTAGTCGCCCAGAGTAAGATTTAGTCGCATATGCGAGTGATTTACTCGCAATGTAGAGGGTGGATATTGCATGAATACATTTTAAAGAATATTTATTTTCTTCCATTCTCAGCTGCGGGAACACATGTGGACCATAATCATGGAGTCCGTGGTGCCCTCAGACAAGGGCAACTACACATGCCTTGTGGAGAACGAATACGGAAGCATCAATCACACCTATCAGCTGGATGTAGTAGGTCAGTCATCTCTCAATATCAACCAGTGGCAGTTTAGGAATAAATATTGCGCTTAAATCCAAATCTGACAAACATGTATATTTCAGAGCGATCGCCTCACAGGCCCATCCTGTACGCTGGTCTTCCTGCAAACCGAACAGCTGTGGTCGGCAGTGATGTAGAGTTCGTCTGCAAGGTGTTCAGCGATCCCCAGCCTCACATTCAGTGGCTCAAACACATACTGGTGAATGGAAGCAAACTGGGACCTGATGGACTCCCTTACGTACGCGTCCTAAAGGTAAAGGTTTACATTGAAATGCAGTCAGTTTGCTTAAGTCTGACTTACATGGAGCAGATTCATCAGTGGTCCACACATATTAGGATGTCTTGGTTTGGGATCCGCTGTGATGAATTTGGTCTCTTGTCATCTCCAGCACTCGGGGGTCAATAGCTCGGACACCCAGGTGCTGACGCTCCACAATATCACAGAAGAAGAGGGCGGCGAGTATATATGCAAAGTGTCCAATTATATAGGAGAAGCCAATCAGTCAGCCTGGTTAACTGTCCTTAGACATGACATGCAAGGTAACTTGACCAAGGATAGTCTGAAATGATCTCCGTAGAGGTCTTAGCCTTGGGTTTCTCTCATGCTTTGGGTTTTCCTATCCCATGATGCCATGGAAATTCCCAGTTGACCCAACCAATGGCGATAACTCCCTCGCTATGGATTGGGTCTTGCTGGAGAGAGTCTCCATGTGGCTTGCCTGATGTGGGTGGAGGTAGATTGAAGGTGATGGTGCTGGGCAGTAATATTTGATCCCTCTAAAGGTGATGGAAAGGTTTCAGGTGGTTTTCTGAGCATCTAACTGGTTTTTAAAGTGACCAGATAGACGCAACGACTCTCCGAAATTTCCCAAGCTCAATGTGGTCTCGCTTCCTCCTCCTTTCCCTCACATCTTGGGCCTCGGGTCTGCTTTTCTCGTTCTCTTCCAGACGGCTGGCCTCAACACCACCGACAAGGAGATGGAGATGCTCCAGTTGAGGAATGTGTCCTTTGAGGATGCTGGGGTGTATACTTGCTTGGCGGGCAATTCAATTGGGATCTCCCATCATTCAGCTTGGTTGACCGTTGTCAAAGGTATCCAGCAACTCTTTCCTGTCCTCTATAGACATTTCCTTCTCGTCCATCGCTCCCAACAGTGGCCATTTGTTTGTGTCATTCGCCAGTTTCAGGTGAACCACATTTAAGTCAAAGAGCATTTACACAGCTATCACTTTAGCCGGTGTATATTTTGCACCGTTGACAAAGGCCGAGGTGTTTCACGGGAACGTGTGTGGCCGTCCACAGGTGCACAACCACCCATGCGTGGCACCAGCATGCCAAGTAGACCAAACATTTGGATTTTAGTGACATCTTCCCCTATAGGTATCATCTTACTTAGGTGCCCTCAGGGGTTTTCACTTCCCATTGACCTGGCAAATGACACCAGTTATGGCACTGTTTCACCTCCCCTACTTACCTTTCTCTAAATACCTCGTTTTCTTGCTCTGACCTGCTATCTTTGTTGTTTTAATGAGTGGTTAGTGCACATCAAGTCACCTTTATTCAGATTAAATGAGCTTATTTTGAGAGTAAGCCGACTGATATGAGAACATTTTGCATAAAAGCTCTGTTCCAATACCTAGTGAGCTACTTTGTTGTCTTCTAAGGCAGCATCCTAACTGTGACTGATCCTCACAAGTGACTTATTTGGAATGCTTGACGTAGACTGTGACTTCCTGCGCCCCACACATAGCAGAATGGCGATTCGATTTGCATATTGCTAAAATGACAAATCAATAATCTCCTCAAATGGTTCTCAACCTTTTTGACTCCCCTTAGTCCAAAACAATAGTCAGGTTTCGTGATTTTTCTGTTTTTCATGATTTACTCAATAAGGATTAAAAATTATAATATTAAAAAAAGTTTTCCTCACAATTTCTACACAATAAAATATTTTAGCTTAGCATAGACAAGTGTATATTCATCATAAAAATGCCCATTGAGTTTTATTAATTAAAGCTCAAGACTTTATTAATTTACATTTAGATTTCTAGACCTGAAAATGTCACTTTTTAAAATAGGCTACCTGATGTATCAAAACCTGGTTCTAAGAATTAAGCTAAGAATTTGTTTTTTTTGTGTAGTTGTTTGGGCTTATTTTAATGCTTGTTTTGTGTTATATTAATCATTTAAAGTCATCTCGAGGCCTCTTAGAAGTTTACTAAGCTCCCTATTCAGCCATGGCCCTCTGGTTGAGAACCTCTGCTCAAAATGTTGCAAAAAATATTTAGTAAAATCCACAAAATTATTAAATAATTTTTTGAATCACTTTTTGTGTGGAGCATGAATATAATGCTTTAAAATGGGATCTAGGTACTGGTATAATTCTGGAGCAGCGTTATAGTTCTTTGACTATAATCTGAAATTACTGTGACTTGGTGCTGCATTATTATTGCATCATTAAAAAATTTTTTTTTTTTTACTATTGTATGAAATTGGCATCTATTTTCAGAGTTTTGTGACTGTGACAGCTGTCACTTGATGTCACTTCCTCTAATCTGATAGATTATCAACTTGCTCACTAACTAATATGGGTTTCCTTGTGGGAAAAATAATTGTTAATGATCAAGCATCACACAATTAGTTGGAGAATTTGTTTTATTTCAACCAGTGCATACTATTGCAGAACAACTCAACTCTATATGAACAAAGCTCTAATTTAATAACAACCATTCAGGTGTAGCCATGTGTCACTTTGGCCTCCCAGGACAATTTGGCCAGGATGGTTTTATTTCATACTTGTGCATGGGATGACTGCAGCCTCACGCCGATGGAGAATGTGGGGCGAAATACTACGCCACAAAGGAGCCATTATGCGGCCACAAAGGAAGCTTGTGCTCTTTTCTCAGTGCCAATAGTGTCAAATGCACTGGTTGAAATAAAACAGAGATGGGTGTATGTGTGGATACGTGTGTGTGCCTGTCACCAGCGTCTACCAGTGTGTGTCAGTCCAAAGCACTATTTAATGCTGTAACAGAGGTGTTCTTGATGTCGGTTGACACTGTACTAGTGGATTTAGCCTTAATTAGTGCTGTTTGCTATGGCAAGAATCAGTATTATATCTGTATTTTTGTCTTGTTTAAAAATAAAAAAATAAGTGTCCTCAAAACAAGATACATTTACTTGAGAAGCAAAATTTGTCAAATAAGATTTGTTTCCAGGCAAAATATCTTGAATAAAGCATAAACCTATGGAAGCCTGTTTCTGCTAATGACTAAAAAATAAAAAACTTGCAATTCTGACGACTTTTCTTGCAATTGCGAGTTTATATTTCATCCTCATATTGCAGGATATAAACTCACAATTGCAAGAAAAATGCCAGAATTGTTAGATTAAAAGTCGCAATTACCCTTTTTATTTTTTTTTCAGTTCATTCAGTGGCGGAACCTGGCTTCCATATAATCCTCACCGATATTTTTTTATATTTATACTTAAAATAAATAGAATTCTGAATTAAATTTAAATTAAATTCTGTTGAACAGAATTTCTGTTGAAAACAAGTCTTTTTAGTTTTATATCATATCTTTTTGTAATATTTTAAATTTTGCTTGTAATGTAAATCAAGTAAAATCTTGTTTTGAGACAAAATACTATTTACGAAACCGGGTTAGTGTAGTTAACTAAAACTAATATTGAAATTAAAATACATTAAACCTAAGTAGTAATATAAAACTGACAAAAGCACATAACAAAATGACAAAAAATTTTAACTAAAATGAAAACTGAAAATATAACAATAAAATTGAATTTAAAATATTAATAAAAAATGATAATAATTGTAAAAATAATGCTAAAATAACACTTACATAAAATAAATAAGGAATTCTTCAGAAGATTTATAAATCTAGTTTTTGTTACTGACCGTAGCATTCTGTTTGCCCCATAAGCCCCCACCACTCCCTCTGCAGTCCCCAGTCAGTCCTACCTGGAGGTGCTGATCTACTGCATTGGATTCTTCCTCATCGTCCTCATGGTAGGAATCGCCACCATCGTCAAAGTCCGCAGCTCCTCCAAGAAGAGCAACTTCAACAGCCAGCTGGCCGTCCATAAGCTGGCCAAAAGCATTCCTCTCCGCAGACAGGTAACCGATAAGGGCTTTGATGTATGCTGTCCAAAGAAGGGCCCTTGTATCCTTCTAAAGGCCCTTAAAACCCCCCTTTCTGCTTGCTTGCTCTACAGGTGTCGGTGGAATCCAGTTCCTCTCTGAACTCTGGTGTGATGTTGGTCCGACCTTCACGACTCTCCTCCAGCGGGTCGCCAATGCTGTCAGGGGTGTCTGAGTACGAGCTGCCCCAGGACCCGTGCTGGGAGGTGCCCCGAGAAAGGTACAGACACTGCTCATCCAAATTCTGAACGTCTCTTGCTTCTTTTCTTCTGTAATTGGGTCAACCTAGACATAATTTTGCAATTTTGTTTTTTGTTTGTAACAGACTAGTACTTGGGAAACCTCTGGGCGAGGGCTGCTTTGGGCAGGTGGTGATGGGCGAAGCCATTGGACTGTACAAAGACAAGCCCAACCGCATAACTAAAGTCGCTGTGAAGATGCTGAAATGTACATGGTTTTGCAAAGTAAAAGCCTTAAAAGCCCCATGAAATGGTTTGACACAATATCTAAGGGATCTGACTGATTTTGGATGAAGTGACGACAAAAACTTCATAGACTCACATTGAAGGAGTGACCACAATATATCCTGCAAAAAAATAAATAAATAAAGTAAATAAATAGATATTATTAAATTAATAATATTATTAAACATAATTCATATTTTGTCTTGGTTTTCTGTAAAATCCTTGAGATATATTTACTTGAGCAGCAGAATTGTGTACATTTTCTTTGCATACACTCTTACTTGATTTGGGAAAGAAAAAATTATATATATGCTTTAATGATAAACCTCACAAAATTGTATTAAATTTATGCTTAAAACAAGAATAAGGAATTGGGGGGAAATATATGTAAATATATTTCTAGAATAATCCTATTTATATGTTCCTTTAAACAATAATATTTAATAATAAGGATATAATTAGCAATAATAATAATTGTCCCAATATGTTCTCTTTGTTTTAAGGTTTAGGTATTTATTTTCTGTCAAATTTAGAAAATGACTTTTTGGAATGTAGATCCAACAGACATGGACTTTGTGATAAAACTCCAATTTTGATTTCATGGGGGCTTTAAGAGCAAACCACGTTATTTATCAGATGTTTACTCGTGTAGAACCAGACCTCATCAACATTTCGCATGTTTTCATTAGCTGACGCCACTGAGAAGGACCTGTCTGACCTCATCTCAGAGATGGAGATGATGAAGATGATTGGAAAACACAAGAACATCATCAACCTGCTCGGAGCTTGTACCCAGGATGGTAAGAGCCCATCTGAGGATTCTTACAATCACAGTGTTAGATCACACTGCAAGGATTTCCCCTCTCAAAACACTCTAATTTCCTTCATCCAGGCTCTCTTTATGTCATCGTGGAATACGCCTCTAAAGGAAACCTGCGGGAATATCTGCGTGCCCGCCGGCCGCATGGCATGGAGTACTGTTACAATCCTGACCAGGTGCCTGTGGAGAGCATGTCCATTAAAGACTTGGTCTCCTGTGCCTACCAGGTGGCTCGTGGCATGGAGTACCTGGCATCCAAAAAGGTATTGTTGACGTATTTTGTGATTTTATTAAAAAATGTCTTCAAAATGTGGACTGAAATGAATATTTTTTGGTCTGTGTGCTTTCCCCAAAAGTGTATCCACAGAGACTTGGCAGCACGCAATGTACTTGTAACAGAGGACAATGTAATGAAGATAGCAGACTTCGGTCTGGCCCGGGACGTTCATCACATAGATTACTACAAGAAGACTACAAATGTAAGCAGTCAGTTCTTTATAACAGTCCTATTTATTATCCAAAAGTCAATATATGACAAGTGAACGTCTTTATTTCTTCTTCAGGGCCGGCTGCCTGTCAAATGGATGGCACCTGAGGCTTTGTTTGACAGGATTTACACACATCAAAGTGACGTGTAAGATGACTCACGTTCTCAACTCCAGTATATCTTCATATCAGTGCTCATATTTTATAGAAGTCCCGTTTCTGTGTTGTTTTGGTACTAACTGAGTGTTCTCTTGTTGTAGATGGTCTTTTGGTGTTCTTCTGTGGGAGATCTTCACTCTGGGGGGCTCACCGTATCCAGGAGTGCCTGTGGAAGAGCTCTTCAAGTTGCTACGAGAAGGTCATCGCATGGACAGACCCTCAGCCTGCACTCAGGAGATGTATGGCCCTTTCAAATGTTATAATTAGCGACTTACACGATGATTCTTTTAATTTGATTCAACAGAATCTTTCAAACTTTTTATTCACAAAAAATTTAACTTCCATAATTTGACACATTTTTAAGTAAAACATGCTATATATATTTTTTGTTTGTTAGTTTTTTGTAATAATTTGTATTTTATTTTAATTTTAATATTTTATTTTATTTCCAACAGTTTTTCTTTTTCTTTAGTAAAATAAATAAAATCTTTTAAAAGCATTTAACTTACATTATGTAACACATTTTTGAGTGAAACAGACTTTGTAATTCATTTATTTTGATAAGTATTTAAACAACGATAATCATTTTTACTTAATTATTATTAAAATAAATATTGAGTGAAACAGACTGCATAATTAATAAGAAAATTGTATAAGTAATTATATAATTAAATTAGTATTTTTTTATTATCGTTATTTAAATAAATAAATCACTCAAAAATGCATCATACCGTTTAAAAGATTCTATATTTTCCACGTTATTTTACCAGAAATGAAAACTTTATTCTTTATACTGAAATGCACTGATGATTTGTGCACAATAGGATTTAATACAAAAAAATGAATTATTTCATGTTGTCTTCACATAATGACTCAGTAATCCAATTGAATTTTTTCCAGATACCTGATGATGAAAGACTGCTGGCATGCGGTTCCCACACAGAGGCCAACTTTTAAACAGCTAGTAGAAGACCTTGATCGCACTCTGTCCGTGATATCCAATCAGGTAAGGCCAGCAGACTGCATAGGTAGCTACCTTTTAATTCAGCATCCCACTCAAAATGAATCCTCATAAGTGAATGATGTGAAATGCACATCATGGCCAGCAACTCTGTTAAGGCTTGGGTCCAAAATGCAAATATGCTGCTCCATATGCCAACCTGGATGAAAATGTTCACTGTTCTCTAGGGCTGCGTGATTAATCGAATGCGATTGTCATGCGCATTTTGTTTAAAAAGCCGGTTCTGTAATCAGCCTCGATTCCATTTCGATTTATCGTGCAGCCCTACTGTTCTCATTGCAGTGCATTCTGGGATTGATTTATTAACGTGTATGTTTCCCTTGCAGGAGTATCTGGACCTCTCCGTTCCCCTGGAGCCCATGTACTCTCAGGTCTTCCTGAATGAACGGAGTTCCACCTGCTCCTCCGAGCCGGACTCAGTGTTTTTAAGAGAGTCTGGACCCGAAGAACCCTGCATCCCACCAACAGTTCCCCCACAACAAACTGTACGATCCTTCAAAAAACGCTGACAGTAGAGAACACCTGTACCTCCATGTTCATAGAGGATCTCTCTACATCTTTCTGCTTCCTTTGACTCGTAAACTCTGCAGGCTCAGAGACTGAGGAGTTCAGCCTGGGCCGTTCTAGCTCAGAAACGCAAGCAGGAGGACCAGCAGACTCTCTAAAACAAGACTGATCACAACAGAGAGGGAACTATCAAACTTTTTGTCCATCGCTTGTCCTTCAGAGGGATCGATCCTCACAAATAAGATGTTCGCAAAGCATCACAGAAGGATAAAATGGTCGTCGATGCCAACAAAGTCAATGGGGTGGAGAAATAATTTCAAGTGTTGGCTTTGTAAACGTAGTTAAATTGTTCAAACATGAAATTATATAAACACTATGTTTTTATATTACTATTATAATTATAATTATTTTTGTATGAGTTTATCCCCTTTTATGTTCAAACATGATCCGCAGCACCGTGTCCTAACCAGCCTGGCGACATTTCGTCGTTGCTTGGTTTCTATTTCTGCAGTCTAGCAATGAAATCTCATTAGGATTCTCATAGGATATTTTATTAAGAATGAAGTGTGTAATTTTGTTGTTTTGAAGATACTTTCTTGTATCTCAACGATTCAAAAACGCCATTTGTAGGTCAGTTCCCTGAAAATTATAAACACTATTGCACTCTCAAAACATTTCTCTATTTGATTCTGACCTGCTCAGTGTACCAGTATTGGCTTGACCAGTATCTTGAATTTGGGGCGGGACTATCTGTTTGTTCGACCAATGGAAGATGAAGTAAAAGTTTAGGAAACCTGTTTGAAAACAGTTGTTATTTTATGCTGTTTGGCAATACTAGTCGTGCAGAAATTATACACTTTACCTTTAAACATCAAATATGTTCTGACTGGCTTGCATTTTCTCTTTCACTGTGGAAAAATGAATAACTTATGGTTAAAAATGTCATCTTGTGCCTGTTTAGAAGATGGTGTCACACAAATTTCTATATGTTAAAAATAAGCTACAAATGAAATCTGTTACTATTGCTTGCTGTTACGATCGTAAGGTGCGATTGCAGTGTCCCGAAACACTAAACTCAAGTGTGAATGAATGTTTAGTACGTATTAATATGAAACAGCTGGAATATGCATGTCTGTTTAGCATCAGCATGGTGGTTGACAATCTGTTAGCACCAGTTTCAAAGCATAGCATGTCTGTAGCTTCTTCATTATTTTAAGCTAGACTCTCAAACGACAGGGTTTATATGACAGGATTGGCAACTTATTGAATGGAACAGTGGAAAATGTTGTTTTTGAAAAGAGTTTTGATGCTTGTGTGATTATGTATGTCCTGATATGAATTTCAAGGCAGTGGCCATGCACTTATATTCAGGCTGTCAATAAGCTGACTGATATTGCCTTTCCTGGGGGAATATAAATAAAAAATGTTATATATAAAATATAATCTTGCATTTGTATATGTAGCTCATGCACGTAGGAAATAAATGACAGATTAACCAAACATCTCTCCTTGCAGGCCAGAGGTTGTTGGAAGGGCAGATGAACATAAGAAGTTGCTGACTTAAATGTGAACCGTCCACTCATGTTGAAAGCTCGAGCGAGAGCTAAGCGCATGATTAACGGTGAGAAGAAAGTGTTTTTCCCCTCCGCCGGCCCCTCATCGATTAACCACGCCAACACCAAGAGCAAACACAGCAGCATCAGGCTGTATATCAGGAGGAAAAACTCTCGCGGCAGTGAAACAAGACAGCTAAAACACTTCAGCGAGAGTCTTTGATTAATGCTAAGCAGTTTTTCGGTAGATTGAATCCAATATGGCAATCTATTTTACAATCCAAACCAAACTCAATATTCAATCATTCAGGTGTTTCTGTTATCTGAAAATAGATAGATAGTACAATAAAACACTCAAAAATATCTATTTTTCTTCTCAGAAATGGAGGTGGACTCTTTTTTTCCTTAGAAACTGCTTAGCAATCATGCAGAACTCCCAAAAATGGACTAGTAACTATATAGCAACATGACTACTCATTAACCACTTTAGCAACCACTAAGAATCCTATCATCGTGAGAGCGAATTTTACACTGGCATTGGATGTAAAATAATTGTAAAAATGATTAGCATGACACGCCAAGCTACAGTAACTTGCATATCAGGATGTTTCATTTGCTTGATCCATCAGAACCCTTTTAGCATCTTTGTCTTTTCAATCGCAGTAATCTTGTTGCTCTTGGCAGGAAAGGGTCATAATTGTATTAATGCCTGGGAATAGGAGCCGTTAGGAGTCACATCTGCTGGTCTGTTTGTACCACTGCACCCCTGTAAAAGCTATCCATGGACTACACACCTGCCTTTATGAGCAGCTAATGGGCCATGAGGTGCAATTAACCGTCAACCATTATCACCTTTGACAGATGGTCCAGGAAAGTCTTGGATAAACGACTCAAGTGCTCTTACAGTGACAGTGCTGTCATTGCAACCAATGGTCTCTAGACAAACATTTGAGCAAACAAATGTAATTATTTGGGCTCCATAAAGGTGTTATGTTACCAAGCTGTAGGCTAAAGACTTAGCAAAGCATGTCTAATGGCACTTGCATCATTGTTGTGCATGTGTGATATAGATCAGTTCAGTTTGTTGTCCCAGATTGGAAAATAATCTGCATTTCAAGCTACGTGTTCCCTCTGGAATGTCCTAGTGGTTTTTACAATAGTGATTTTAGTAAAACAATTTTTGTTTCGGTGCCGATAGCCTTGTGGGCAGCATGCTGACATATAGTGTCGCTGTGCTTTGGGTGTCCCGAGTTCAAGTCCTGGTTCGTGGACATTTTCCGATCCTGCCCCCCTCTCTCTCTCCCACGTTGCTTCCTGTCAACTAACTGTCCCATCAAAATTAAGGCAAAATGCCAAAAATCTATCCAAAAAAAACAAAACAAATTTTGTAGTTAGTATTACTTACAGATACGTTTTGTTCTACACAAGTTACTAGGAAGTTGGTAAATGCCTTACTGCTTTATCAAGCACATACACTCACATTTTGTGGTAGCTGTAATAAACCTTATCAATAGCAACTTGTTAGCAATTTTTACATTATTCTGTGGTTAGCACTTGAAAATAACTTTTCAAGTTCTTGTTTTTGTTCTATAACATACAGGTGCATCTCAATAAATTAGAATGTCGTGGAAAAGTTAATTTATTTCAGTAATTCAACTCAAATTGTGAAACTTGTGTATTAAATAAATTCAATGCACACAGACTGAAGTAGTTTAAATCTTTGGTTCTTTTAATTGTGATGATTTTGGCTCACATTTAACAAAAACCCACCAATTCACTATCTCAACTAATTTGAATACTTCATAAGACCAATAAAAAATATTTTTAGTGAATTGTTGACCTTCTGGAAAGTATGTTCATTAAACGTAAATTCTGAATCTGTTGTGTACTTTAAAATTATAAGTTGCTACAGACTTTAGCATTGTAGTTCTTATTTAAAGGGGTCATAGGATGCTACATGCACTTTTACAAGTTGTTTGAACTAAAATGTGTGTTGGCAGTGTGTGTACACAACCACCCTAATTAGCAAGTTTCACAATGAATGCGGCTAAAGTGAACAGTCTCTCTGAGAGCAGAAGAGAGGGGTGGGGACAGCAGCGCTCATTAACATTTAAAGGAAAATGCTACAAAAACGGCTTGATCTGAAAAGAGCTGTTTTTGACAGGGTAAAAAAGGTGTTTTTTACACTACCATTGAGAAATTTTAAACAAACTATGTTACAGACTTTTCATTAAGACCCTAAAGAATCATATCAACTTGTGGAAAATGGGCATCCTATGACCCCTTTAACAGCTTGATAAAATGTTGTCACATTAGAGAAATTTCTAAAATAACCAAAAAGGTCCGCTGTCTATTAAGCAATGTAAAGCACACCTCATAGAAATCACCTTCAAGAAGCTTTCTGCTGGTCAGTGGTCAAATTCGGGTGACAGGCCTGCACACATTGCAAAACTGGGGAAATCTTCGTCCTCCAGCGAATTTCCTGAAAAGCGTTGAATCCTGTTGAAGTGACTGGATTTTGCGCGCGAAATTTCGCACCGGTAAATGATGGCACTTTTAATTCTAAAAAGAAGAACCAATCTCAGTGATTTTAAGAAAAGCAAGTGTCGATTTAAGAGTAATATAACGATTTAGCATTTGGCTACTTGAAAAGTAGGCTAATTATAAATAAATTACACACATTCAATCAAACCTCATGGACTCTTAGCACACACATTGATGTCAATTTTGTAGTTCTGCTGCGTATATGGTGCTTGTCTCTTAATGTACTTTTTAGTAGTTTTTCTTCTTCCTTTTACTAATATGAAAGTCTCCTCTTTTGAAATGATTTTTATAAAAGACGTTTTCTACTGTACATTCCCAGCACACACTCAGTGTTTTGAGAGCTGTCGCGGCGTTGAGGTGCCGGTGATGACACCGTCACTCATTGTGTTTATTTCTCTAAGCTCTCGTAGTTTTGGTGTCAAGGTGTCATGACACCTGTTTAGTTGTGTGTCTGTGTCTGTGTGTGTTTACGATAGGGCTGATGTGCTGACACATTTTGATCGAAAAGGATATTCAGCCTATAAAGAGATGAAAAACATTGTTCAGCCAAGACTTGAGGACAAGGTAACAATAGGATAGGCAGATTGTTATTTGCAGTTTTCAAAGTACAGATGAAACTGTATTAAAGTGGCAAATATTAGAACAGACAGCAAATAATACAAATCTATTTATATTCATGAAAGAAAAGAGCTTACTGAAAGAGTCAGACTATGATGTGCATGGAATAAAACAAAATCACAAAATCACATCACATTTTAATGAGTGTTTATGTCCCAAAATGAAATGACCTCAGAATGAGATAGTGTTCATATTTTATACTAGCTGTAAAACAGACATTTACTTTATTCTTTTCCATTGTGTCACTCACATACATTGACAGCTGTAACTTGATCGGTCTGTTTGCGCTTTTCCTCATCATCATTTATTCAGGAAAGACTACATTTAAAGCCTTTGTGATGTAACTTTATATGGATAATAACCATATCGTCTGTCTGTTTATAGGCCTCCCAGTTGTTCCCCATGTGATTCTGTTGCCTGCAAAACACCCAAGAGCAAATTAAGAAACGTTCTTGCTTTCTAGGATCACTTGATTAGATGTTTATTTGTTTGGTCTCAGTTAGGCAACAGCATCAAACCACTTTTGTCTTGGGCAAAGGATTCTGGGAAGCTCGGAAATTGGCTTTTGTTTTAGAAAAGTGTGCGGTTAAAATCATCTCTTGTCAATGACGTAATGCATTCAATGCAAAGGATCAAGGTCAAGAGAAATGAACTGTGTCTTCACCCAATTTCTGCCACATAAAATAAAGAAAGAAAGAAACATGCTTTGGTAAATCATAAATATGACTTTTTGTGTCATATACTAAGTCATAGTCATGAGCAGTGTTGGGGTAACGCATTACAAGTAACGTTACGTAATCAGATTACTTTTTTCAAGTAACTAGTAAAGTAACGCATTACTTTTTAATTTACAAGAGAATATCTGAGTTACTTTTTCAAATAAGTAACGCAAGTTTAATGTATTGATTGACAGCTCTCCTGTCCCCATGTTGAGAGAAATCAGAAGATGTTACTGTAGTTCTAAAATAAATATGAATATGCATTAATTCATCTCACTCACAAAAAAAAAACAAACACAGATTCAGTATTCCTCAAAATGAATAAAAATAATGCAACTCAGAATATGACACAAACCTGCAATAATTAAATGTTAAACAACATAAATATGCTTTATGTATTTAATCCCATTCTATTAACCAATGTCTTTGCTTCTGACCTTCGATGATCCAGTTCAACCGTACTAATAAGCACAAATTACTCTAGACAACATTTGTGTGTCTTTTTTTATTGCTGAAGTGTGTTGAAATGTCTTCTTCTGACCCAATATAACGCAGTATTGTAATGCATTACTTTTAAAAGTAACTTTCCCCAACACTAGTCATGAGATAAAAAGTTAAAAATAATGAGAACATTTTCAAAATTGTGAATGTCAATAGGCTAATTATGACTTTTAGTCATAATTGTGACTTTTTATGTCATAATTATGATTTGGTATCTCATGTATGTAATAATTTCGACTTTTCTTCTCCTTAATATAACTTTTAAATGCGACTAATGTTTTCCATTTATGTCATTTTCCATTTATGATTAGATAAAGTACACACTTTTTGCATAATTTGACCAAACTGCAGCTTGATCATTGAGCAGGATTGTCATTTAGGCAATCAACAATACATGTTTTTTTATACTGAAGAACAGACCAATTCAATATTTGTATAACATATAAAAACTCTTGATTTAGTCTAGTAACATTTCTTTTAGCTAGGCAAATCGTGCAGTTCTGATAGCTCTACGAGATGATTTCCTAATGTAACATGTAAAAATATACAAACAAATATGTAAATACAGTTTCAATGTTACGGCTCATTGTTAGGAGAAATGTGTGACCACAAGGAAACAATTGCATTTCCAAAAAGAGTGTTTTGTCTGGTAGCAGCGCCACCTTGCGAGCACAGAAACATTACTGTTTGATGAGTTTAGATTTAGATTCTATTATAACAGTAGCCTATATGGATGCTTTTGGCAACATCATGGTTACATTTCATACCGTCAGAAATGAAAGATGAAACTATTTAGTATATCAGGAAGTTTTATTTCTATCCAAGCACATCAACTATACAATATCAGCAACATGAACAAAGTATGCCCTATATAATATTTCCCATGACCAGCATAGGAAACATATCTGAAACACATCCAGAAATATGTCGTTTTCTCTCTCTTAAAGAATAAAGACTCTTCATTGTCATTTCAGATCACAATAAACAATAATATACTATATAAATTACATTTGGTAGGAAAAATAAATATAAATTATTTTCAGTGTACACTAATAAATACTTCTGTCCTGCCACTACAAGTTGATTAAGGTGACAGGTTTCCTTTTTTCAAACAATTTAGCATCACAATTTAGCATCTCTTGCATTAGGCCATAAACCATGCAATAAATATTAAGAGTCTAAAACATGTTTTCTGCTATAAATGACATTGGCATGTATATTGAATGTAATGCAATTAAAGAATCAAGTAGTTGTTGGTTTTTGTGAACTAAGCAAAGATTTCCATTGTGTCCGGTTATAAAACAAATTTTTTTTATGCAATCTTCCATTTATACACATCAGCGTAATACATGTTGCATATGGAGAGTTGTGAACATGCGACTCTAAGAGCTCCCTTCAACTGAGCGTTTCCTGGCGAAGAGGTGCGTGGGGTCCCTGTTGCGCAGGTTGGGCTGGATCTTGAACATGGGAGGCCAGCGGAAGCCGGTGTGGCCCTCCATCCCAGAAGACCCGGCGGCAGCAGGTTCGGGTGGGCAGGGCTTGTTTTGAAGCAGCTGGAAGAGTGTGGCCATATCAGGTCCCAGTCTGGCCACCAGCCCGGCTCGCACCACCTCCACGGTGTCTTCGTCGCACTCCATCAAGCTCTGCAGAAGTGTGCTGTAGTACCTGCAACACCAAGGTATGAGGCATTAGAATGCACAGTTGAACACGCTCACTTTATCCAGGAATTCCAAAATGTGAACATTTACATATTTCAGCCTACATATTTGTATGGTGTTCCTTTTTCTGAGAAACACAAATTGTGGAAGAATTTAACTTAAAATTCTTTTTCATTTCATGTTGGCAAATCTCCAAACAATTACCAAAAACATAGTAAACATTATTTATATATTATATTATTATATAAATGTTGGTCTGCTCCTCAAACAAGTTTATCGTATGGTGCCAGAAGATTTAAAATATAGTACACAATATCAAATTTATTTAATGTAAAAACAGGCACTGCCATTTGTAACTTGAATGTGCGAGGCTTCCGGTGTCATTTGCTTCCAGTCATTATAGTCGTATAAAAACAGCCCTTTATGGTTCTTGCTATTGCAAACTGTTATTTCATATCATATATCTTATCCTTTTAATGTATTGTTTTAATGTAAACTGGCTTGTTACAAATAGTTTCACCCTTTACTGCACTATAGGAAGTCTAGCGGATTCACAGAAAATAGCTTTGCAAAATAATGTGGAAAGTGTATTATTGCATTTATTACCTTACATTGTACAGTATATTGCATTAGGATTGTTATCATTTTGAACACCTTATAATTATTATATTTATTTTTATATTTTGTGTGTATCGTTAGTTTGGCAATAGCCTATTGTATAAAAGTTAAAAATGTACCTGAACCAATCGTATAGACTTATTTATTGCTTTGAACTGCCATTATATAGAAAAGAGCTGCACTAAAAAATAATGTATTACCTGTTTGGGAAGTGGCTGGGCACCTGGACCACGTCTCCGATGGCCTCAGGGTTGGATCTGGCCACCTCGCAGATGTCAAGCTTCTTGTAGCATTCCTCCTGCACTTCAGCAATCATCTTCTGGAAGGTGGAACAGCGTTTGATGGTCTGGAAGACCTTAGAGGTGATACTGTTGGCGATGCACTTGATGCTGTCTTTCACAAACGTCTTACCCTGGAAAAAACGAACATGACTTGCATTCAGGGCCACGGAAAGTAAAAAGGCATCATTTTGATTCGCTAAGTAAAGGGTTCAGGTCAATGAGCGTTTGTACCTCAGTATTAAAAATTGCAGCAGTGTGGAAGAAGGCGTTACAGATCTCATGCATGCCGTCAGTGTCGCAGGTCGAGTTCTCCAGACATGCGAACGTTGCGCAGCCCACCTGCAGAGCTCCGTTCAGACAGCGGGCAACCTCACCTGGAGGAAGAAGATAAATACGTTTTTGGGAGGTACTTTTGTTCAAAGAAGTGTGAAATTGGACATTTTTACTAGATAGCTTAGGCAGTCCTTAAAGTTGCTTAGATCTTGCTCAAAGGTGAAGTTCTGGAATTGAACCTACAACCTTCAGTTACCACTAAGCATTTCTGAACATTTGCCCATGCACACTCCTAAAAAAACAAAAGCAGATAGGGCCTAATTCAATAAAGGAAATAATACTAGGCCTACTTACTAGGGCTGTTGGCTGAGAATCGTGCTCGTCTTGGTTGTGCAGGTTCTTGATCTGTTCCAAACACAGACGCAACCAAAACGAGGAGTAAAACGAATCCGTTTTTCAGGAGCATGTCTGCACTTAGAACCAAAACCAAGCACTCAAAACAGGAGGTGTTTGCTGATTCTGTGGGTTTGTGTTTCAGGTTGATGACAGCCTCAGCTTTATACAGATCTTCAGCTGAGCTTGACGGCTCATAAATCCCCACCATCACCAATCAGAACGCAGAATCCTGAAAGCTCAAAACTTTCCGTATCTTTGTAAATATTCATGGGCGGATATTAATGCAGTCCCACCTGATATGATTTTATCTCCATGTTAGACGTTTAAATTCTTGTTACAACGCATTTTGAATGCTGTCATCTGTGATGTAAATAAAAAAAAGATACTTATTCCAAATACTGTCCATTTTAAAGTTGCACCGTATACACTCTTAAAATAAAGGTTCCAAAAGGGATTTTTTTTTCTTAATGTAAAGATCTGAAGAACCTTCTTATGCCACAGAATGTTTCCATTGACGTTAAAGGTTCTTCATGGAACCATTGTTTCTTTAACTTTTGTAGCCAATCTAAACTGTTAAACACCATCTATCATAAAAAACTAAATCTCAGATTTCTTATGTTTCTAAATGATGTTTGGTTTACATTCTCATCTGGAGGATCTTGATTTACCCTGTTCAGTAACGATATAGAAGATAAATGATATTCCCCTCAGGCAGGTCATTCTCAATGACTTCTTTGTTGAAAACAACTACAGTGTGTTTGGTTTGGATTTCATGTGACTGATTTCATTTATGCACATCTGTATTATTTGATGCTTTTGGCTGCGTTTCTTAAAGAGGGTTCAGAGAGTTTTGTTGACACCTTGCACAGGTAACTGTGCTAAAGGTACAGTACAAGTATAGGGGAAGTCGTGGCCTAATGGTTAGAGACCCAAAGGTTGTGGGTTCGAGTCTCGTACCGGCAGGGATTGTAGGTGGGGGGAGTGAATGTACAGCGCTCTCTCTCCCACCTTCAATACTACGACTGAGGTGCCCTTGAGCAAGGCACCGAACCCCCAACTGCTCCCCGGGCGCTGCAGCAAAAAATGGCTGTCTTGGCTGCTCCGGGTATGTGTTCACGGTGTGTGTGTTCACTGCTGTGTGTGTGTGCACTTTGGATGGGATAAATGCAGAGCACTAATTCCGAATATGGGTCACCATACTTGGCCACATGTCCTTTCACTTCACTTCACTTTTTGAAAATGCTGAAGTGTTTAATGAAAACAGACATATGTAGCTTGTCAGAACTAGTTCACTAAACATCCGTTCCCATCGTTTGCAGTGCTGGGTCTGACAGAGAAGTGTTTATCAGTGTCTAATCAGTGGACGTCGCAAAGGCTTTAGAGGAAGTGATGTGTTTTCCATGATGAATTTCATTCGCCTCAAGAAATTTCCTTCCCTAAAGGGTTAATTACACTGATAATGATCAAACGCTCACTGGTTTTGTAGAAGTGGGCTGGAGACGTAGCTATTTTGGTTTTATTACCTTTGTTCACACAGATGCCTGTTTGTTACTGTTGAAGTAGGGCAGGAAAGTCACACCCACATCTTTACTGAATAACATGAATGAGTAGTCTAAAGAATAAATACACACACACACACACACACACACACCATAGGCCTGTAATTTTCCAAAAACCCATTGACTCTCAGACTACATGGAAATGCTTATCAATAAGTTCTCCTTCATGAGACACTGAAGTCATATTTACCTAACTTTTAGTCAACTTACCGGAGACATTTAGCGAAAAAGCTCAAATGTGATCGACATCACGTGCAGAGCCTATAAGAAAGACATAAATCAATCATTTTTTATAAATAATAAATGTTTTGCCCTATTATGTGACTAATCAAACATAAGAAATTTCGTGACATTGAACATGTTAACCTCTTTTTTCCGTTGAAGCACAAGAAGCTCTGTTAGTTATGATGGATCATCAATGGCTGTCATCAAATAACTAAATATTATTATTAAGGGTTTAACAAATAGTAAAAACAGTAGAAATTATGAATGCAAATTTTACGACCCAATTCTTCACTCAGATTGTCATGCTGACATTATTTAATAATGACAGATTTTATATATATATATATATATAATTTTTTTTTTTTTTTTTTTAAGTATAAAGCATTTCAGTCTCAGATTTTTAGACTTGACTTATGACTTTACTTTTCTATGAACAACACAAAGCTACAAACGCACATCATGCACGCAGACATATCTTCAGTCTGTTATTAGGCCTTCAACAGAATTCAGAAGTCAGAAAGAGCTTTATTATGATTTTAATGACCGGAGATGGCATCAGGTTGGTAGTTACGAAGCTTGAGGTAGTTAAATGTGTCAAATATATTTTATGGCTACGACTTTTTCTTCTCAGTCACCCATTCTCAGCAGCGTTTGTGTGGTGCGTCAGATGGCGCTGTCTACATGCGGAAGAGAAAGCAAAGAACACCGGGAATGTCACGAACCAGAGACCTCCAGCCGTCGCGCTTTTCTGCTCATTCAGTCGGTGTATTTTACTCAAAGAAGCTCAAGAACAAGGTTTGGCTGGTAACATGGGTTAGCTAAGGTCTGGTTGCGGTAAACTACGGTAAAATAATTCTGTATCTTCCGCGTCTCCGCCGGGAAAATGAAGTGTATGCCCGGTTCGCCTCAGGTGCACGCCGCATCCAAAGGGTATTTTATCACCATCATCTTCATCTCTAAGATCACAAACGAATGCCAACCTGATGCATCCCTTCAGTTCACTTCGGTAAGGTTTTGCGCGTTCATAAATGCATGTGTTTGTACAGGATACATTAATTGCCCTCTTGAGCAGGACGTGAGGAGTATTACATAAGTTCAGGGTGAAGGCTGTGTCTTAACCTAGTGAGCTACCTATCTAGACAGCATTTGTCGGCATCTTTTTTCAGCCCATTCTGAGCGCGTGTAGAGATGCTGACGGCAAGCCTGTTGTTTTTATTTACAGCGCTGCGCTTGAATACTTGACTCTGATTGGTCAGTAACGACGCTTTGGGTGGTTAATTTTTATTTAGTTATTTTTGGCTAAATGTATTAGCTAACTGCGCTTCTTTTATTTTTCTTGTAACTTTTGAGAGATATTTAGAGCGGGAGTCCCCAGTTACAGCAGAAAAAACATTGCTGTAATAAGTTATCTCCAAAATGTGTTGCGTTAATATTCTATAGAAAAGTAATATCTTCTATGCAGGCTAGAGTAATAGTAATATTTAATTTTGTTGCTTTGATGTAATGGACTACTTTTTGTAGTGGAAGCTTAAAGATTATTAGCACTACTTTTATTTTTCTCGTAACTTATGCAGGGAAAACAAAAACAATTCTCTTAATAGTCTATACAAAAAGTAATTTTTTTCTATTCAGAAAAATAATATTTGAATTTTGCTGCTACGATGTAATGGACTATTTTTTTTTTTGTAGTTAAAGATCTTTAAAATCGTCGCCAAAGCAGATATTTTGTAATTGTCCATAGCAACGCTTGTGCTACTTTTATTTTGCTTGAAACTTTTGAGAGACATTTAAAATGGGAGTCCCCAGTTAAAGCGGAAAAAAAAATATTTTTGCTAATAGCATATACAAAAAAACTATTAAACTCACTACAAGAGTTTTTGCCAAAAATGTTTGGTAGTAGTCTATAGAAAAAGTAAGCTTTTCTTTGTAGAGTAATACTAATATTTAAATTAATTTGTTGCTACAATGTAATGGCCTTTTTTTTGTAGCAGAAGCTTAAAATTACTCTTACAAGTAAAATATTTGATTCTTTACAAATGTGGGAATTATAAATATTCCTTACAGTTCACAAACATTGACCATACAGGCAAACTGAGCAAAAATTAGTTTGAACAATTATGACTGAATATGGTAAAATATGGATACTGCATTAACAACTTATTGTTATATCACACATTTTTTATTGCCATTTAATGAAGAAGTCTGCTATCATTTTGTATCTGGGATATCATATATATCATTTACTCACTTAATCTTTTGATTAATACCCATCTTGCTTGCATGTTGAATATCAGGAAATAAGTATATATATTTATAGACCTAATTTACAGTATGCTTGATGACATTTGACATTTTTCTGTAGTATTTTGAGTTGCATGACTTTATCCATTGCTTTTAGGTCCCAGTTTACAGATACTGACATGGACTATGAGAGGCCTAATGTCGAGACCATTAAATGTGTGGTGGTGGGAGACAATGCTGTGGGTAAAACGCGTCTGATTTGTGCCCGCGCGTGTAACGCCACTCTTACACAGTACCAGCTCCTCGCCACCCATGTGCCCACTGTCTGGGCCATTGACCAGTACAGAGTCTGTCAAGAGGTCTGAGTTTTTAATCTTTGCACTTATGACACTTCAGAAGCATAAATGAGTATTGTAACTCCAGTCCAATTCCAACTTGAATCCAAATCTCTTCTGGTTTTGAAGGTTCTGGAACGCTCCAGAGATGTAGTGGATGATGTGAGCGTGTCTCTTCGATTATGGGACACCTTTGGAGACCATCACAAAGACCGGCGCTTCGCTTATGGCAGGTGTGTTTGTGGATTGCATCGGTCTTGAAAATGACGATGTTTTTTTGAATGCTTTATTTTGTGTCTGGGCACTAGGTCAGACGTGGTGGTCCTGTGCTTCTCCATTGCCAACCCCAATTCTCTGTTTCACGTGAAGACCATGTGGTACCCAGAGATCAAGCACTTCTGCCCTCGTGCCCCAGTCATTCTGGTGGGCTGCCAGTTAGACCTGCGTTACGCTGACCTGGAGGCTGTTAACAGGGCAAGGAGACCTCTTGCCAGGTGAATTGTCAAATTTGTCAAATTTTTTAATCTATGCAAAATTATCTTTTTACATATTGTTCGAACTGAAATGTGTCTTGGCAGTGTGTGTACACAACCACCCTATAATGATAAAGATCCACCCAGTGCTTTTTTTTTTTTTTTTTTAATCCTGACAAACCATAACCCCTTTCTCAAATCAAGCCATTCACAAATTCTTGGATGTGTTACGTCACCATTACCCAGGCCACTCCCACGATAGTTGATTGACACTGGTGTTTTACCTTAGACGTGCCCTGAGTGAGCTGTCAACAGTCCGCCATTGTTTCGACGCCAGGGCAGGTGTAGACAAGAATGGCTCCTAAGCGATTGAGTTGTTTTGTTGTTGGATGTAATAATGAACATAGCAGTCGTCATTTACTCCTGACATCTGAGTTGCTGAAGACGCAGAAGATTGTTTATTTATGAAGGGAATGCACCCTCCGATCTACCTAAATGCGTCTGTTCGTGAATGTAAGTCTCTTACATTCACCAAGGCTTATTTAATTAATTAAAAATAAAAGTGATATTATGAAATATTACAATTTAAAATAGCTGTTTTCTATTTTGATATATTTTAAAATGGTATTTATTCTTATTTTTGTGGAAAACATGACGATTTTTTGGATTCATTGATGTTGATAAAGTTGAATATAAAGAACAGCATTTATTAGAAAATTATTCATTATAAATGCCTTTCCTCTCATTTTTGATCAAATACTTTTATAATCAAAATTTATTAAAATATAAATTAAATTAAAATATAAATAACCTTTTTACTAAAAATAATTAATTAAAAAATTAACTGCCTCATACCTGCTTCTCTAAATTGTAAATATGAAATATATATATTATAAATGTAAAAATATCAATTGTCTTTATATCATAAATAGTCAAATATTCAATTCAAGTTTATTTGTATAGTGCTTTTCACAATGCAAATCGTTGCAAAGCAGCTTTACATAAAATGAAAGATTCTACATTATATTTAGTAATAGCTTATCAGTGGTGACTATCTCAAGTTGATGTCCATTATAGCAAAATTTGGTAGTTTGTATGTTGTTTGAGGGTTGGCATCATCTGAGGTCCTCTGGGGGGGTTGGCATCATCTCTTCTCAGGTGTTCGGTCATCTCAGGTCTTTGTAAGGGCTGGATCCAGACTGAAGCGTGTGTAATTCCTAGTTACCAGGGATGAGTGGGTCTGGTTATGATTTGTTTGACTCCAAAAGAGTTCATTAAGTCTGTAAACGCAAGTCCTAACGCATCATTTATATTATCAACGTGAATGTTAAAGTCTCCGACAATTAGCGCTTTATCAACATAACCAATAGGTCTGAGAGGAAATCTGCTAATTCTTTTAGGAAATCTGTATACGGCCCTGGTGGTCTAAACACAGTAGTCAGAGCAAGAGATACGATAGATTTCTTTTGCATATCTGACAGTGTAACATTAAGTAGAAGTATTTAGAATGAGTTAAACCTGTATCCTGTTTTCTGAGTAACATTGAGAATATCACTATATATTGTTGCAACACCGCCGCCACGGCCAGTCTGACGGGGCTCATGCTTATAATAGTAGCTTGGTGGTAGACTCATTTAGACCAATATCACTTTCTTCTCAAATTTTCCTAAATATAAAAATACAAACATGACAATACATATTAGTATCATCTACTTCTGACTAGCTATAGAAAGTCTTGGTCCATCCGTATGTCTTTGGCTTGCAGTATGTCTTTGAACTGTTTTTCATTGGCTCTTCAGTATAAAATGAACATCATGTATTGGACATTTTTCATTAATAAAAGACCAAATATGTAACATTCACATCAAAGATATTGCAGTACATCCTTTTTGTTGACATTTCTCTATGAACCAACCTTACAGACCCATCAAAGCGAACGAGATTCTTCCTCCTGAGAAGGGTCGTGAGGTGGCCAAAGAGTTGGGCGTGCCGTACTACGAGACCAGCGTGGTGGCTCAGTTTGGAGTGAAGGATGTGTTTGACAATGCCATCCGTGCTGCTCTCATCTCACGGCGCCACCTGCAGTTCTGGAAGTCTCACTTGCGGGACGTCCAACGGCCTCTCCTGCAGGCACCCTTCCTGCCTCCCAAACCTCCTCCACCTGTTATAGTCATCCCTCCGCCCCCTTCCACCACCGAGGAGCACCCGGGCCGGCTGCTGGAGGAGCCGCTGTGTGCTGATGTGGTTCTGGTCCTCCATGAGAACCAGCGAGTCTTCGCTCATAAGGTCTACCTTGCCACGGCCTCCTCGAAATTCTACGACCTTTTCCTCCAGGATGTGAAGGCCGAGGCTGACTGTATGCAACTCACCGGACGGGAGCCTCCTGTGCGGGCTGCCAGCTTTGACATGTGTGAGAGCAGCGATGAAAAAAGCAGGGTCAACCTCAGAGCCTGCATCAGTGATGGGACCCTGATCGCTGCAGACTCCGATGGGATCCTGGAGGGCGGACGTGGGAGGCAGCTTTTATCTTCTTTGGGTCGAGCTTTCGTCAGCATCAGGAGAGAAAAGGTCCAGGATCCCGTCACGTTCATCTCTCGGCCGATGACGGTGGTGCACATGGACCCCTCGGTGCTGCTTGGGCCGTTTCGTGTAGTCATGCGTTACCTTTACACGGGACAGCTGGACGAACACGAGAAGGACCTGATGCACATCGCACACATCGCTGAGCTGCTGGAGGTGTTTGACTTGCGCATGATGGTCGCCAACATCCTCAACAACGAGGCCTTCATGAATCAGGAGATCACGAAGGCTTTCCACGTGCGACGGACCAATCGGGTGAAGGAATGCCTGCTTAAAGGAACTTTCTCAGGTCAAATTTTCTTTATCTTATGTCACAAAGATTCTAAAGTTTGGCCTTATAAAATAAAAATATTCCGTTTTTCCAAATTCCGTTTTTCAGTATAAATGTTTATGGATTCCATTTTTTTTCTTCTGTTTAAATTAAAACTTCTGTTTTAAAATTTCAGTTTTAATGGTTAAATAAAATTTTTGTAATCAAAACGCATATCTAATTAATTTAACTCATACATTTTACTACAATTTAACAACATTTATTAAAATGTTTTACAAATGTAACAAAATTAATTTGTAGGGCCCTATGAAATGTAAAATTTTTTCCCCCCAAATTCTATTATTTTTATTCTATTGTGTTTTTATTTTTGACCTTTTTGGATTCTGCTTTAATGGTTTAATTCAAGTTTAACAACAAAAAAGCATGTCTAATCAATTGAATTAATTCAAGTTTAACAGTAAAAAGATTACAATAATAGGGCACTATGATTTTTTTCCAGAAATTGTGGTGCTTTCTGGATTTTTTTTAATCTAATATAAATGTATTATCAAAAAATGCTGGCAATCACACGAAGGCATGAAACATTAAAAATGTAATGTTTTCAAATGTGATCAGATTAAAGTTGAACAATTCCTATTTTTTTATTTGACAACTGAGATTAGAGGTCTGCATTCCCGCGGCAACCGACCGGATTTTTTGTGGTCTAACAATACCCCGTTCCCGATGTCCATTTAGAACAGCATATCTGCGCTTTATTCTTATTGACCACCGGTACAGCTTGCGCTCAGGACTGTTATGCACGCGCTGCACGCATGCTTTAAACGTCACGCATTTTATTTGCGGGGTCTGTGCGCAGCATGTGCATAACGATGCTCAGAGCAGGCTATACCTGTGTTAAATATACGGCCCTCAGACAGAACAGGCAGGTTGTCGATGAGTGACAGAGCAGAATAACGATGGAGCAAAGTGTGGATGCGCTGTCCTTGAAGGAAGTTCAACTCGGTTTTGTTTATATTTTGCTTAGCCTATCATTTTAAATGAAAGATGTCGTATTCATTATTTTTCTCTGCGACACTTTTCCTACTGTGTTAACAGAAAAATGTCAAACGAATTTAGTATTTTGACAAGACGAATAAAAATAGCTAATAGGCTGTTTTTGTACAACCTACATTTAAATTGTTTTTTTTCCTCTCTGCGACACTTTTTCCCTATTGTGTTGTCAATGTTAAACAAATTGTATCCTGACAAGACGAATAAAAATAAGAAATACAATTTTTGTACAATTTTATTTTCTATGACACTACTGTGTTGCATAAAATATTAAACAAATTTTGTGTCTTAAGATAATTCATATAAATTCAAGTCAAAGTCAATAAATTCAAGACTTGACAAGACGAATAAAATAACATAGGCCTACAATTTTGTGCAGACTACACTTTTATTTGTCAGCCTATATCTCTCTTTCAGTAGCGGAAATTTAAATGTGAGATTCTGGAAACGAGATCTAAATTTAGCGGGAACGGTCGGGTAGGGAAGAAAATTATTCTAAGCGGACAGCGGGTGAACAAAGAGTGAATATATAGTGGAAGCGGGTGGGTGCGGAATAGAACCTTGCGGGAACGGGACTAAAAAAACAGTCCCGCGCAGACCTCTAACTGAGATGGCGCTCATTCACACAGAAACACGCAAAACTTGCAGACTTCAAAATTAAATATGGCATTAATACTCACAGGCACTTGCCCATATCTCAACTTCATTAAGTGTACAGCCCTACTTTTGATTAATTCGTCCAACATTTGCCAGATTCAGTGACATTCCGTGTAATACTGTAAATGACATTTTATGACTGGATGCTCCACTTCCATTCCGTATCATTATCCTCCGCCTCACGGAAGCATCTGTTTTGCTGCAATAAACACTTCTTTCTTTATACCCCAGATGTGGTGTTTAAACTGGATGATGGTACCGTTCAGGCCCATAAACCCCTGCTCATCTCCAGCTGTGATTGGATGGCAGCCATGTTTGGAGGGCCTTTTGTCGAGAGCTGTACTAAAGAGGTACAGCAGTCATAATCATCACTGTGACAAAAAGATAAATCACTTGTATAATTTGATAAATTGCGTAATTCCACTTGTCTTTTTGTCCTCTGCGAGATCACTGAACTTTGTTTAGACTAGTCCAGATGTTAATATTAACCTCGAAGACATCTGCTTTTGATTTATGCCGGTTTTTGCATTTGTGTAAAGCTTTTGTCATGACTTGTTGTGTTTCTGCAGGTGTTGTTCCCAAACACGACCCGTAGTAGCATGCAGGCGGTGCTGGAGTATTGAAACGGTATTTCACTGAACTTTGTTTAGACTAGTCCAGATGTTAATATTAACCTCGAAGACATCTGCTTTTGATTTATGCCGGTTTTTGCATTTGTGTAAAGCTTTTGTCATGACTTGTTGTGTTTCTGCAGGTGTTGTTCCCAAACACGACCCGTAGTAGCATGCAGGCGGTGCTGGAGTATCTCTACACGGGACACTTCTGCTCCAGACCTGACCTGGACGCCATGGAGCTCATTATCCTGGCTAATCGCCTCTGCCTGCCTCACCTGGTCGCCCTCACAGGTCTGATGAATGAATATCATGTCAATAATGAATATAAAAACTAACAAGGATTACTTTATAACTGTTTTTCACAATAAAAAAGTTTTTAACCAAGTTTTCTGGGGTTTTATGTTGATTATATATTTGGGGTCGGTAAGATTTTTTCAGTAGTCTTTTATGTTTTCCAAGGCTGCATTTATTTGATTTAAAAATACTGTAAAATAGTAATATTGTGAAATAATATTACGACTTAAAATAATTGCATTCTATTTGAATATTTTTTTTAATGCAATTCATTCCTGTGATCAAAGCTGAATTTTCAGCATCATTACTCCAGTCTTCAGTGTCACGTGATCCTTCAGAAATCATTCTAATATGCTGATTTGCTGCTACCAGCATTGAAAAAGTTGAGCTGCTTAATATTTTTGTGGAAACAATGTTTTTTTCAGGATTCTTTGAATATAAAATTCAAGAGTTATAAATATTATGTAATATTTTTGGTCATTTTAATGTATCCTTGTTGGAAAAAAAAAAGTGCTTTTTTTTTATTTAAAAAAATTTAAATGTATTTTCTTTTTTTAAGAAATTAAAAAAATATGTAAACAGTAGTGTAAATATTCCGATTTTTTAAAATACTGGATATGCGGTCACCCCTTTAAATCGAAGTAATAATGATCACCATTCAATTTCATTGAAAAAGCAGCATGCATATTGTGTTAAACCTCTCCTTTGAGAGGTTTATTCATGAGGGTGAATATATGATTAAAGAATATACATTTTTGGGTGAACGACCATTTAATTGTGTTTTGCTGCAGAACTGCATACTGTGACTGTTCTGAAGGAGGCTGCCGCCATGGGCACGGACATTGACGGAGATGTGCTGGTATATCTGGAGATGGCTCAGGTAAAACTACAAGTGAAAACCCTCACAAACTCATTCAGCAGTCACCATATATAATTATGTATATATGACACCTAAGTTGAAGTGCATAGGTTTTGAAGTTATCATTTCCTTTATCGATTAACAATGCTGTCTAGGGGTTGCACCGACTAATAGATTAGTCGACTTCAATGCTCTGCCATGACGCTTTTAGCTTGACGTCGACTAGTCGCTGGTCCTATAGAGGGCGCAACAGGATAATAAATCTTTGAAGGACTTCCACATTTACGCCCCGTTTCCAAACAGTTAAAATGACAAATAAATGCATACTCTGAAAGCGCTCCACAAGACGTGTGATTATATTACTGGATGCTCTAAATTGAATGGGAGAATGCACGTTTTAAACAGCTTATTGTACAGGTACATTAATCGCTGTTCTAATCTAATGCACTGCTGCACTGTAATGCACACACATAGGCTACAGACAGTAGTGCGTATGTATCACGCGCACAGAATCATTCAGCACAGAAATGTATTGTCAACACTGTTCTGTGATTTCTCAATAAAATATCTTAGAAACTGAATAGTTCTAGCATATATTTCTTAATAACTAAATTCCACAGCTTTACTACTAGTAGAGAGACGCTGCCAGGTAGAATGAATTCACACACGCAATCGCTCTCACTAATGCATTCATATGAATGTAATCTTTACTGTTCTACTTTATCTGTATCTGATTTAGAATGAGCAGAAATATGGGAGACATATAACGACCCAAATACAAAAGAACTGATAAAAAAGCTGTTATAGGAGCAATAGCTGTGTGGGCAGCGCTGTGTCATATGCCATAGCTGTGCATAAGCTGTTTATCAAAGCTCCAGACTTATTTGTTCATTAATAACGTCATCAGCGACTAGTTGACTTCGACTTTCATCACATAAAATCGACTTCAAAAAAATCAGAAGTCGTTCAAGCCCTATGTTGTGCAGAGTTAAAGGGTTAGTTCACCCAAAAATGAAAATTCTGTCATTAATTACTCACCCTCGTGTTGTTCCAAACCCGTAAGAATTTCGTTCATCTTCGGAACACAAATTTAAGATATTTTTGATGAAATATGAGGGCTCTCTGACCCTCCCATAGACAGCAAGGTAACTACCACGTTCAAGGTCCAGAAAAGTACCAAGATGATCGACAAAGTAGTCCGTGTGACATCAGTGTAAACTGTAAAGTTACGAAGCTACGAGAATACTTTTTTGCACAAATAAAACAAAAATAACGACTTTATTCCACATTTTCGTCTCTCCTGTGTCACTTGTGGACGTGCGTTCACGACAGTACCATGACGTGAGCGTGTGCCGGCGCTGACTCAGATCCAGCGTGATGACGTCATGATGCCGAATCTGGGTCAGCACCACCACACGCTCGCATCATGATACTGTCGCGAACGCGCTCGGATTTAATCAAAAATATCTTAAATTGTGTTCCAAAGATGAACAGGTCTTATAGGTTTGGAACAACACGAGGGTGAGTAATTAATGACAGAATTTTCATTTTTGGGTGAACTAACCCTTTAAAGGGGGGCTATTATACTTTTTCAACTTTAGTTAGTCTGTAATGTTGCTGTTTGAGCATAAAAAAAGATCTGCAAAGTTACTAAGCTCAAAGTCCAATTCAAAAGGAGATATTTTATTTAACAGAAATCACTTTTCAAAAACTACAACGAACGACTCGTTTGGACTACAACGCATGTTTTCCGGGATTTGTGATATCACAAATACCGACGAATGGGGCGAGACCTGGTTGAGCTGCACTAGAGAAGGCAACGAGTGTTATCACTATGTCGGAGACACGCTAGCTTTCCCAAGGCAGACGAACTTAGAGTGGTTACAATCATCCGGGTTTAAATCACGCTCAAATTGATTTGATTTTGACGCAATATTTACACTGACTCTCGCAGGCGGCTATAGTAAGGGGCATGACATTTCCCGACCAGACGCCGAGTGCTTCCAATAACAACACACACTGGCCCAGCTAACCAATCACAACACACACTGGCCCAGCTAACCAATCACAGAACACACTGGCCCAGCTATCCAATCACAGAACACACTGGCCCAGCTAACCAATCACAACACATTTCGTATTTCAGAAGGCAGGCCTTCATTTGATACAGGAACTATTCGAGCCGTTCATGCCAGACTGGGGAGAGAAGTGTTGTAATAATGTAAAATATGTGAAAAATTATGTGTTTTTCGAACAACCTAGTATGAGAGCCTATTGTAGTACACCCCCAAAACAAAATCAAGACTTTGTAAAAGAGCATAATAGGACCCCTTTAACAATCACAGGCATTTGAGATTTGTTGAGTTCACTAAATAAGAACCTGCATGAGGAAATGCTCTGGGATTTAGTGTGAAGCCAGCCATATTTTTGTGGCATTCCTGTGATGGTTCACGTGGTTCTTTCTGTCATGCATGACTGGTCAAGCAGAGTCACTTGCTTTACTAAAGTCTCTCAGGAACGCTGAGCATTTCATGTCTAAGCAGCTCTCTGCCATAAAGTGTGATTCTGTAGACGACTCTGCTGATGTAATAATGAAACTAAATGGTATGATTTATGCAACGCATTCAGCAGAGCTTGATTGCCATGGTTGAACCGGTATACACTGACTGTGGAGAATGAGCTAACTCACACTAATGTCATTACAAACCATTCAGTGGAACACAAACTCTGAGATATTTAGCATATCGGGCACTTGTTCAATGACCAGGGCATGAAGAAACAAAATGAAAAGTTAGGTTATATTGAAATTTATTTTGTGCATCGTGGCTCAATTTTGGTTAGAAGACACAAGAAAACCAGGAACTTGATGTTTCTATTACCATTCGAAAGATTGAAGTCAGTCATAGAAATTGTTAATTTTATTCAGCAAGGATGCATTAAATTGATCAAAAGTTGACAGTAAAGACATTTGTTACAAAAGATTTAAATTTGAAATAAATGCTGTTCTTCAAAAAATCTTGAAGAAAAAATGTATCACGGTTTCCACAAATATATGAAGCAGCCCAATTGTTCTCAACATTGATAATAATAAATGTTTCTTCAGCAGAAAATCAGCATATTAGAATGATTTCTGAAGAATCATGTGACACTGAAGACTGGAGTAATGCATAGACAGCATTTCATCGCAGGAATAAACTACATTACAAAATATATTTAAATCCAAAACAGTTCAAGTTGTAATAATATTTCACAAAATCACTGTTTTACTGTACTTCAGCAGGCTTGGTGAGCATAAGAGACTTTTTTCAAAAAAGTTTATAAATCTTACTGACCCCAAACTTTTGAATGATAGTTTAAGTCTATATGTTTTTGATACAACAGGAGGGCGAGTAAATTATGATATTTTTTGTTGTCATGTGGTTTCAGTTCCACTGTGCCTACCAGCTCACCGATTGGTGCCTTCACCACATCTGCACCAACTACAACAACGTGTGCCGCAAATTCCCCCGAGACATGAGGGCCAAATCAGCAGGTAGTACATCAAATGTTTGTCTTTCATTTCTTTTATATTTTTTGTATTTTAGATATAGTTATTGAGTTGTTATTAATATTCTTAAGTTTTTATTTTTTATTAATATTCTTGTTTTTTTGTCATATTATTAATTTGTTTTTCAAAATGTCCATAATTGTCAAGCTTGTTTCTGCCAAATAAAAAAAAATGTGATTATGACTGCAATTGCAAGTTTATGTCTCTCAATTCTGAGAAAAGAGGTCAGAATTGCGGGATTTAAGCTCACGATTGTAAGAAAATCAGAATTGTATGGAAGCCCGTTTCCGCCACTGAATAAAAAATAAGGTAATTGCGACTTTTTATCTCACAATTCTGACTTTTTTTCTCCGAATTATAAGATATAAACTCGCAATTCCGAGAAAAAAAGTCAGAATTGCGAGTTTATATCACGCAATTCTGACTATATAACTCGCAATTGAGAAAAAAAAGTCAGAATTGTGAGATAAAAAGTCGCAATTACCTTATTTTTTATTTTTATTTAGTGGCGGAAACGGTGTTCCATAGAATTGTGAGATATAAACTTGCAAGAGAAAAAGTTTGTCTCGCAATTCTGACTTTATTTCTCACAGTTGCGAGTTATTAATTAAAATACATTAATTTTAAATTAGTTATTTAAATTGAAAGTAAATTCCTTTTTATTTATTTATTTTAGTACATGTTAAACTAAATATAAATTTAGCTTTGGCTACTAGCTGAAATCTGATAAGTATGTCATAATGTAAAGTTGTATATTAGTCTGTCGTAGTACTTGTAGCCTATAGTCTGTCTTAGATTGTGTATGTATAGTCAATTATATATAATATACTATAATTAGATTACTGCTTTCAATAAGTTAGCTATGTATAGGTTTAAAAAATTGTTTCTTAAATCTAGTGTTGTATGTTTAACTATGTATCACCATGGTCCTGCCAGCACGGCATTTCGTTCCACTGTGTGTCCACACATTTAGCAGAATGACAATAAAGCTTGACTTGATGTTTTTCAAATATTTTTATATTATTGTATATATTTTATTTCAAGCAGCAAAAATCTTTTTTTTACTGTTAATGTTTATTACAATAACCCCATTGGATGCATGTTCATTTGCATTTTCAGAGAACCAAGAATACTTTGAGAAGCACCGCTGGCCTCCAGTCTGGTACCTGAAGGAGGACGACCACTACCAGAGAGCTCGGAAAGAGCGGGAAAAGGAGCACTACCTGTCCCAAAAACGCCAAAACAAGCGTAAATGGGTGCTGTGGAATCTTCCGCCCTCTCCTTCGAACCCCTCTTCATCTTCATCATCCTCCTCTTCCTCAGGCTCCTCTGCTATTATTTGAAGCGACGAGGGTGAAGCCTTATAGATGGAGCAGCCGTGAGCTGCAGTGAACAGATCCTCCAATCTTTCTGCTTTTTCCACAGCTGATTTCAGATCAGCATCTCATCAGTCGTGCGTTGAAGTTCTTGGTGCTTGAGGTCCTGCACTTGGAAGTGTACAGGCATCACACAGGACACGGCTGCCAAACAAGTCTAGATGTACAATGTTTACCAAATGTGACTACAGTCGTTCTGCTTTTAAGCTAAACAGGTAAGTATTTCATCTCAAAGCAATGAAGAAACTTTGCCGTGTTTTAGTGGTCGTCAGCTGATTTTACTTTGGACATCAAACAGTCAAAAATTGTTTATCGTAAAAAACCTATTAAATGTATTGCTGTTGTGGTAGTATATTATTTATATAATTTATTAACATTTTGAATAAATCTTTATATTTTCTGTTACTAATTTAATTTTAGTACATTTATGCTATTGTCATTTTTGACAAAATATTAATATTGAACATTTTGATATTTTATTTCGTTTTGAGATTTAATTTATTTTTAGCTTCAATTTTATTTTTTAGTTTGGTTATAGTAATTTAGTACTACAATTTCAAACTTATTTCAGTTTATTTGTCAAGGCAGTGTTTCTAATTTTTCATTTTTCATTTGATATTTATATTTTATTTTATTGCAACTTCATTTCAGTTACCAAAAACCATTTTTAATAGTTTTAGTTAACAATAACAAAACTGGTTTGGACACAAATTTGACATCAATGTCAAAAGAGATTTCTAATATATTTAAAATATTAATAATTCAGATATTTTGCTATGCTGAATGTTTAGTTAGTAAGTTGTTTTTTCCCTGATCCACTAATTAAGAACTACTGATCTAAAACCATTTAGCCTCAATGCAGAACTGTGGGAAAACCGAACAGTCACCCAAAAAACAAAACTAAACCTGTTTGTACAGATCGCATTTTTAGCCAATAATATTTGATTTTTAGCATTGTACCTACAATGGCTCTTTGTGATTCATCGCCTGAATCATTCATATATATATATATATATATATATTTCTCTTTATTATAACAGGCGATCACTAGACTCTAGTGCTGAAATTATATGGGAAAATGTGAGTTTGCCACATAATTGTCCCTAGTCATGTTATTCAGAGACGTCATGTCATGTGAGATTCTGCTGGCAGAGTCTTTCAGTGTCAAATCCTCACTAGATGGTCATCGAGCTTATATTTTTCACTACAGCGTAGTTTGCATATAGAATCAAGTTTACACATTTAGTAAAAGGCAGAACCTTTCTTGAATTCCATGCAAATAAAGGGAGAGTTCACGCAAAAGTGATTATTTCCTCACCCTCATGTCCCTCTAGACCTGTATGACTTTTTCTTCTGTGGAGGATATTCAAAAACACACCTTTTGTTCTCCACAGAAGAGAGAAGGTCACAGGTTTGGAATGACATGGAGGCGAGTGAATGTTTTTCATTTTAAATGTCTGTTTTGTGTGAGGATCTGGATCTTGTGCTAATTCAGTACTGCTCCATCATTAACTCTTGATAGCCTACTGAATATGTCATATCACACAATCAGCTGGGGTTCTGTAGAACAAAACTGTAATGAAAGGAAATGCATATCCATATTTAAATTTAATTACAATAGCAAAAATTATTTGTTTTGCTTAATACATTTTTGATTTAAATCTGTTTCTGCTTTGGTTTTTATACACCTTTCAGTGCACCATTTTGCCACAAGTGTATGTATGTGTGTATATATAAAGTGAAAGTGACGTGGCCAAGTATGGTGACCCACACTCGGAATTAGTGCTCTGCATTTACCCATCCAAAGTGCACACACACAGCAGTGAACACACACACCATGAACACACACCCGGAGCAGTGGGCAGCCATTTATGCTGCAGCGCCCGGGGAGCAGTTGGGGGTTCGGTGCCTTGCTCAAGGGCACCTCAGTCGTGGTATTGAAGGTGAGAGAGAGAGCTGTACATTCACTCCCCCCACCTACAATCCCTGCCAGTCCGACTCTCTAACCATTAGGCCACGACTTCCCTCATATATATATATATGACCACAAAACCATAAGGGTACATTTTTCTAAATTGAGATTTATACATCTTCTGAAAGCTGAATAGATAAGCTTTCCATTGATGTATGGTTCGATTATGAATATGGTTAATATTGTTAGGATAGGACTATATTTGGCCGAGATACAACTATTTGAAAATCTGGAATCTGAGGGAGCAAAAAAATCCAAATATTGAGAAAATCGCCTTTAAAGCTGTCCAAATGAAGTCCTTAGCAATGCATATTACCAATCAAAAGCAAGTAAAAACAAACAAAAAAATATATATTACCAATGAAACACTAAACTAAAGTGCCTTGTTACTGTACTGACTTAATCGGATATATGCACAACATAAACGTAATATTGCATCTCGCAGAAAGTGATGCAAAAGCAGAGGTGAACCTTCACTAAATTACATGGGCCGAACTTGTAAGTCACTGTACTTCTGTAATAATGCCCCAATAATATAGAGAATAATGTTACTGCAGCAGCTCAGGTTTTCATAACAAAAGGTTAATTATTTGTTACATTTTTTTAATAAAATTATATAAAATTTTATTACTGTAGACTACAAAATGAATTGTCATAGTGATTCATTTTAGTATAAGAGAGTTAAGCACAGGCTGTTTGAATAAACGTGCTGACAGTGACTCGCACCTGCACAGTCTCTCTTGATCAAGTTCGCAGCACTCTTGGTGATTTTCTTGGGAAACTCCACCATATCAATTCCTCGAAGAATAATGTTGTACGTCTTCGTGGGATCTGACCCTGAGAAAGGTGGGCTTGGGGGGAAAGAGGACAATGGTGTTGAATGTTAATAATTAGAAAAGGCAGAGTGTGAACTGTGGATTCTAGAAACAGGAAAAACTTAAGCTTGTTAATAATGGCATTAGTAACTCTAATCTAAGCAGCTCAAAGATGAGGATTCCTAGAGACCAGTAGTCGGCCGAGACGTCGTGTCCCTTATTTAGGATGATCTCAGGAGCCACGTACTCTGGACTTCCCCAAGCCAACGTTTTTAGCAAAACCAAAGTCCACCTTGAAAACAACAACTGTTCTTTGCCATTAAAATTTTGTATATTTACCAACAAAATATTCAAGACACATTTGACTGTTCCTCGTCGTCTTGGAAATCTAAAGACATATGCTTACCAATTTTGTAGACTAATATAATGTATGGCTACAAAAAACTTTTAAAAAAGTAAACTTTTTATTTATTACTTTGGCTCTGGATATGAAATATAGCATGTGCAGTAGTTTTAAAATTAAGATAAAGTTAATATAGAATATAAATATCAGATGAACACTTCAAATAAAATGAAGTACTTTGTATTTTATTGAAGTACTAAAATTACTAGAACTGAAACAAAAATGTAAAAAGTACATTTAAAGCTAAATAGAGATATTGCAAAAAATAAAAGCTATTAAAAATATGAATTAAAAATGTAAAGGATTAAATAAAAAATGTAAGCAATCAAATCAAAGCCGTATAACTAAACTAAAACTTTGAAAATTAGTTTTTGTTACTTAAAATTGAATCTGAAATAAAATAAAACAAATATTAGATGAACACTGAAACCTAAAAAATTCGAAGATTTCAAGCACTAAAATTACTACAACTGAAATAAGTGTGAAAACTAATTTGAAGCGAAATAGAAAAACTACAAAAAACAAAAGTATTAATAATAATATTATTAGATGGACACTAAATGGAAATGAAGTACTTAAAGCAACTTAAGTACAAAAATTAATAGAATTTAAATAAAAATGTAAGAAATCTAATTTAAAACTACTACAAACAACGATTACACATTTTAATTAAAAAATAAAAAATTAAAGCTGAAATAAAATAAAAAATATTACTACACTTAAACTATAAAAACCTAAGTATGTTATGTTGGATTTAGTGCTTTTTACATTTTAGTTGAAGTACTAAAAATAGGAATGCAATTTAGCTTTAATTTAAAGCTAAATAAAGATGCTACACAAAAAAAAAAAGTTTAAATGTAAACTGAAAATAAAACAATTAAACCTAATTCAAAATAATAATAAATAGTATATAAATAGTACAAAAATTACCAGCTTGGCATATCCCCGGTGGTCCAGTATGATGTTCTCAGGCTTCAGGTCTCTAGATAATTCCACGGCAGTGTAGAAAAGCGCGCGCTTCCACCACACATCCTGCGTAGAAGCGTGTGGTGCCGTCATCAAACGAGCCTCTGAAAACAGCCTTAAGTCACTCAAACCAATCAGAAGAATGAGAGCAAATACTGCATGCGTTCCTGATACCTGTCTCTGAGCGGAGTCCACAGCTCTCCACCCAAACACGCCTCCAGCAGCATGTACAGGTACTTCGAATCTCTGAACGTCCGGGGAAAGTCTGAAGCATATAAACATTGTGGGCTTACTATGGCATGCTTTTCAGAAAAATACCATGTCATTAATAAAATGTGTAAAGTTACAGAGTCAACGGTCAACTTAGATTTTTATTTATTTTTTTAAATTATTATAATCAGATAATAATAATTCTAATTAGATTCTAACTGCCATATATTAGTAAATTTATATATTAGTATAACTAATATTATGAATTATATCATAATAATATTTATAATTATTTTAATTAGAATTATTCTATTAAATCAATGAAATCAGGCCCCGAGCCGTACAGACCTGACAGTTAATGGACTGTGGGCTTCCATCATGATGCGTCTCTCAGACAGGATGTGGCCTTGTTGACTCGTGTCCAGGATGTGACGCTTTTTCAGGACCTTCATGGCGAAGGAGCGACTGTGATCGTTCTTCAGTTGCACCTGTAGAGAATCGATAAACTTCTAATCACCCCTACAGAGACTACTAACTAACTACTCGTCTTACCAGCTCCACCCAACTGAAGCCGCCCACCCCCAGCATGCAGATCACGCAGAAGTCACTGAGAGACATATTATAATAAAAATAATTCATTACATTTATATAGCGCTTTTCTAGGCACTCAAAGCGCTTTACATTGTCAGGGGGTATCTCCTCATCCACCACCAGTGTGCAGCATCCACCTGGATGATGTGACGGCAGCCATAGTGCGCCAGAACACCCACCACACACCAGGTTATTGCTGCAGAGGAGACAGAGTGATGAAGCCAATCAGTAGATATGGGGATTGTTAGGAGGTCATGATGATCAGAGGCCAATGGGCAAATTTGGCCAGGATGCCGAGGTCACACAGAGAGTCAGGACCTCGGTTTAACGTCTCATCCGAAGGACAGGTATTAGATATTAGATAGCTGGATGCCATTCCCCGATTTAAACAAAGATCATGTGACAGTGTAGCATACTACTGATTGAAACGTGTTACGCGATGCAATGCATTCTGTTTTACAAAAAACTGTTTAAAAAAACTACAGGCAGGATAACTATATACTGTGCATTACTTAATAAGCAGTATGCTAGCAGTAGCTAAACATTTGAATTTTCATGTTAAATGACCTCAGTATCTGATGAACCACTAAAATGACTCGGTCTGACGTGTTTTCAAAAGATTTCAACATATGCCAGTCAAGTTTGATTAAAGTGAAGTATCTACCTCCTTAACTTAGATTTATAAAGTCTTACTTTAAACCTTAAGTAGCTGTTGACATTTCCAACAGACCTTCACCCCCTACTTCATCACTCTCTGATGCTTCAGTGACGTCAGATGTACATTGAAGATGGAGTTGACCTCTGACCACAAAAGAGCAAGAAGTGAGAAAGCCCAGAAATGACTGATGGAGGGAGAGCAGACAATGAGCGCAGGATGCTGTAAGAAATTGAGTATGAAGAAGCGATTTTATTTTCAAGCTATTCATTTAGCTGACCCTGAACAGCAGACACTGTCTGTCATCTTTCTATCGACACAAAAGAGAGAGACGTACGGTGGCAGAGAAGTGCAAAACAAATCACAATTCTGAAAACATTATAACAAGTCAGAAAACACAATGACAAATTCGAAAACAAAATAAGTCAGAAAACTGCACATTCACTTGACAGAGGTTAGCATAAAAACAAAACGCTGTTGTTTGGGACACTTTCAGTTTTCTCAAAATAGTTTTAACTGCTCATAGTATAAATAGTAGCTTTGAAGCAGATGCTCCTCACCTTCCAGAATGTAGACAGTAGAGCCATCATCGCCCGGATGACGCAGCAGCCCTGTGCCAGTGTGGTGGGATACATGCAGTCCATGATAGTAAGGATCTGACTGGCCTCCAGGTGCTTCATGAAATCATTCTCCAAAAGAGCCTTCTGGATCAACTCTCGAGACCTGGGATGGGATTGAATCGAACATGTTGCTTTTCTAATTGACTGAAGCTTTACCTGATGCATCCGGGCTCGAACTCACTCCTCGCTCTTGCTGTAGTTGGTGAGGGTGACGTGGCTGAGTTGATTTGGATCCAGCCCCGTGGGTTCGGCTGATATGGCCTGGCGTTTAGTGCGCTGGGGCTCATCTGGTAACGCTGCTCCGACATCAATGAAATAAAATGCATGAGGGCGTCACATTGCTGCAGCTCCTCAATCTTAGTCTGCAGGACAACCTGGAAGTCACGGAGAGTTCCCATCAGCCCGTCACCACTGGAGGGTTATGCATCTATAAAAGCATTGAAATCCAATAAAGAATTAAAGTAAAATGCAGCATAACAAGCAACTTTACAGTGTTTGGGATGGAGGTTTGATGATGAGGGCAGAGTTATGAATAAATGAAACAGAAATACAGTGTAAAAAAAAATAGCCAGTAGATACAGTGGAGTCCTCTTGAAAATGCTTTTATTTTGAATACAGTTTTTCATTACAAATTATATTCTGTGAGTAACAGTTCAAATGTGAGGATTAATTAAAAAAATTAACATGAATTTTATTGTCTGTTAGTATTTGGTCTCACATATTTCTTTTTAAGTTCATGATTAAATGAAACCAAACACCTAAAATACATTATTAATACATTTAATAGCCAGCAAAATACAGTGGGATTTTAAAATGCTTTATTTTTTAATAATTTTTTAAAAATTAGTATTATTACATATTTTTAGAGCAACAATTCAAGTGTGAAGCTGAATTTGAAAAATTATTATTAAATTATGGAAATTATGAATTTCATAGTCTCCTAGTACTCGGTTTTACATATTTCGATTACGTCGTTATGTCATTATGTTTCCTTGTTTTACATTTTCATAATCCGTTTTTTTAAAGGTCTTTGAATCCCACATAAATAAAACCACTGTATAAAAATATTTTTAAAAATAAAATTATATATATATATATAATAAATATTCAGACGAACAAATAGCCTACACAGAGAACCATATAGAGATTAAACAGAACATAAGTGAGTTAGACGTTATATATATTTCTTTATATATTACGTTATATGTTTAGCACATTGTTTTCTAGCCTAAATAATAAGTTATTTACCGTATTAAATCATAAAGATACAGTATATGCAACAGCAAATGAAAAACAGGTAACAAAATAAGCTTATTAATATGATTATTATTATGGTCCTTGTAAAAATCACTTCACAGGTTAAGCTGTTTATAAAAACTCGTATCATAACATAACATATTTAGAACTCTGTGATTTATGTTTTTAAGATTTTAGATTTTTCATAAAAGAAAAAAGTTTTCGATTAAAATGAAATTAAAGCATGTAATAAAAGATGTTCCGCTGTGTCGGACTTACCTGCAATAAAAAAGCTCAGAGGACTGAACCGAATCGATCAGCGCAGATGACCAGAGAGAGACTCAACACCTAGCGCGCTGCCTACTGTAGTGTACACACTAACTAGACTGCATTTCTGGGCATCATATGCGCGTCCAAACGCAGCTTGCGACCTCATAACGGGTCTCGGATGTGTGAAGATGCTGCAGGTGTGTTTCCCACTGTAGGTTTGATTCATTTGAACTGACCAGTGTTAAAGAAGTAAAATTATACACACTACTAATAAATAATATAACTACATTTTCGGTAACAGTGACACGAGCGACAGTGGCTCGGCCATATAACTTAGCTTTTCCAGTAACGAGCTACTTATATCGAAAAGAAGCAGTGTAACATTACAAATAGCTATTTTGAGTTTGCGCTCCTTTGTTATTTTGTGTATTTGGTGTAATGAAATGTGTTTATGCGTTTAAGGTTAAAAAAAACATACTGTACATTATTGTTTCTCCTCTATGCCCCGACTTTCTGAAACGCGTCGATTTTTACAAAGCTCATCGGTCTGAAAAGCGAGGTGTGCTGTGATTGGCCAGCTATCCAGTGCGTTGTGATTGGCGCGAGACAAAACCAATAAAAACCATTACAAATAAGGCACTTGTTGCATCCAGTGGGGACATAATTACTGATTATAATGACTTATACTGTCTTTTTATGTGTTGCGTTGTGTATCGCGCTGCGTAAACATAAAACCATGTCTGCATTTGTGATCGGAGAAATGACAAACTACAAACACTACTGCTCAAAACTCGTGTTTGAATCATCAGTGGCAAATTATTTATATATAAAAAACGTACTTACAGGCTGTGAGTCAGGCGTTATGCAAATCTTCCCACACAGTGATGTAGATACGTGGGGGCGTGTTAGAACGAGCCGTTTTAGGTAGGCGAGGTTGAATCTTAACTTTTATAAAGAATATCTCTTTGGATTTGAGACTTTAGTCTTTGCAACTTTACAGATCTTCTTTATGCACCAAGAGCTTGTAACACTCCAAAGAGAAAGGAAAAATTTAAATCGCATCATATGACTCCTTTAACAAAAAAAAATCCTATACAAACACAAACTTTCACAAGTGTATGTATTTTTATTGTTTTATTGGTGCTCAAGCAATATTGCTTATTACTTTAAATGCTGGAAGCTGTTTTTTTTGCATACTTTTTTCAGGATTCTTTGATGAATTCAAAGTTTAAATGAACATTTATTTGAAATAGAAATATTTTGTATAGTTATAAAAAAACTTGAAATCGCATCATATGACCCCTTTAAATGTTTACTCGCTCTTGTATGAAGCATTCAAAAGTCCGATTCATTTGCCTGAATCAATTCGTTCGAATGATTCATTTAAATTAAGTATTTCAGAAAATGTCCGAGCTTACTTCGCGGCATTTACAAAATATTATCATAAGATTCATTACAATAATTTAACAAAATAATATAATATTTATTTACATTTTCATCACTGCTTGACATTTATGTTGTAAATCACTTTTTGCTACTACTTTTGCGACTGTATTTTTTTTTTATAGACGGATCTAAAATATAATCATCGTAAAAATATGATTTTACTTTTGATAATCTAAACCAAGCGTACAATAATCCCTAAACAGAACATTAAATATAAGAACACATTAAACATTTATGTTGAATGCAGGATTTGTCGGATGTAAAGTACATCGAGTTTTGTCGAATGTTACTCTATGGAAATAAAGTTTACGTTTTATAAAAACACGACGAAAATGCCGCTTTCAATCTGAAGCACAAATCAAAACATGACAACATGGCGGCTTGCATGAGTGAAAACGGTTCAGATAGAAAACTTGAATTGTATCCTTTTACTGCTGTTCCTAAATGTCGAAATAATTCATTACGACAGAGATGAGCTCTGCTTTTGTATCGTAGGATTTATTCAAACTTTCCCAGCTCTTACCTGCTTGCACTGCGGGATTTGCTCAGAGACATACATGTGCAGCCAAGTAGCACAGTAGCTCGCTCAATGAATCAGAACTAGAGGTGCATGCATTTCATGTCCTATTCTCTTTACCTTTAACAAAATATCAGCTTTCTAAAGGTCCCTTTCCCATCCGAGAGAGAGGCAACTATCGCCCTGCAGTCTCTATCTCCTGACCCTGAGCCCAGGAAAGGAGGAATCACTAAACACCTGGATTTGTCAGGACAAACACTGTCTGTGTGAGTTACACCACATGAACGATCACCTAAAAAAAGTTATTTAGATTTAGGTCGACACACTTTGCCACACTGGTCTAATTACCCCCCCCAAATACAATCACATGTAACATTTACTAGATATGCATGTGTTTTGTTGTTGAAATTAATGGAATATTTCTATTATACACAATAAAACTAGTCTGATTTTTGCTCATGTCTTTTATAGGAGATGGACCGCAGATGAAGCCCGTATTCTTCGTGTTTCTGTAAGTTCATTCTTGGACCATTTGTCTCTAGTGATGGAAACTATGGATGCATTTGGACCGCCTGTTTCACAGTGACACTCTGAGAGGCAAATACAAGCATAAGAGGAGAAATGCCGATGCAGATGCTGTTTGCTCTGTGTTATGCGGATGTCCAAGGGAAACGTCATCTGCCATGTGCGAGGACTCTCCTTTTGCTCTGTTTGAGAAGTGCAGCACTTCATAATGTCTTAAGTCAATTGTTTTGAGTTGTGTTAAAGGAATAGTTTACCCAAAAATGAAAATGTACTGAAAAAGTACTCACTCTCAGGCCGTCCAAGATGTAGACACGTTTGTTTCTTTGTTGAAACAGATTTGGAGAAATGTAGCATTACATCACTTGCTCACCAATGGATCCTCTGCAGTGAATGGGTGCCGTCAGAATGAGAGTCCAAACAGCTGATAAAAACATCTCAATAATCCACACCACTCCAGTCCATCAATTAACGAAATGTGAATGTGTTTGTAAGAACCTAATCCATAATTAAGATATCCATAATATGGTTCTCTCCAGTGAAAAAGTTGTTTCATCTGAATCATGAATGAGATATGAACAGATCAGTTTACAAGCAAATACAGTCCAAAACAGTTGGTGAAATATGTTGGTGAATTTTGATGTAAGAGGACAACAGGGACAGTTAATTAGATTATTGTGATGTTTTTAATCAGCTGTTTGGACTCTCATTCTGACGGCACCCATTCACTGCAAAGGACCCATAGGTGAGCAAGTGATGGAATGCTACATTTGAACATTAAATCTGTTCTGATGAACAAACAAACTCATCTTGGATGGCTTGAGGGTGAGTAATGTTTTAGGAAAATTTCATTTTTGGGTGAACTGTTCCTTTGAAGTTTATCAGTGCAACAGAAGCCAAAACACACAAGATCCAGTGTTTTGTCATTTGAATAAAGATTTATTAATGGAGCATTGTTGATGAAACAATACCGAGAGATGATTTAACAGTGTTCAAGGAAAGGTAATTGTCTTATAAAAGAGGGACAGATGTGTTTCTATTGGCAGCCATCACTGAGTTTTTGATCAAAATCATCTACAATTCTGGTCGATAGAAATAAAGACATTAAAAAAATCACATGGATTCAAAGGAGGTGAGCAAGTGATGGAATGCTACATTTGAACATTAAATCTGTTCTGATGAACAAACAAACTCATCTTGGATGGCTTGAGGGTGAGTTTTAGGAAAATTTCATTTTTGGGTGAACTGTTCCTTTGAAGTTTATCAGTGCAACAGAAGCCAAAACACACAAGATCCAGTGTTTTGTCATTTGAATAAAGATTTATTAATGGAGCATTGTTGATGAAACAATACCGAGAGATGATTTAACAGTGTTCAAGGAAAGGTAATTGTCTTATAAAAGAGGGACAGATGTGTTTCTATTGGCAGCCATCACTGAGTTTTTGATCAAAATCATCTACAATTCTGGTCGATAGAAATAAAGACATTAAAAAAATCACATGGATTCAAAGGTTGTCAGGACTCACTCTTCAACTTCAGCTTTCCTTCACATTTTGTGCCTTTATTTGACCTACATCATACCCATAATTTGGTCAATGAGATGAGCCCGTTAGAAATGTCTACTATATGAACATAGAAACATAAAAATAAACTGTAAACCAAGTAATTAAACCGCATGAGGTCAAGACGGGAATTAATCATTGATCTTACATTAAAACTGGAGAAACGCTTTCATTCGAAGCGAAAGGAATCGTGTTGCATGGTTAAAATGATTGCACTTACTACTTTGTGAGCTCTCAGATCCCCAAAACGTTCATTTGACACCACCAGCCTTCCTGTACCGAAGACTGTACCGTGTAGGTGGGCGTCCTTAGGCACAAACTTTGAATATTTATTTCTAGCATTGGCAGCTCTTAAATTCTGCTGAAGATTTGATATTGTGACATGTTAGGCTGTTTATTCTGAGTGTGTGTGTGTGTGTGTGTGTGTTAGTTTTTAGTTAAAGAATCGATGAAGTTTGGCAAAATAAAGGAATTTCAAGGAAGTGTGACTGCTTCAACATCCTAAAAAAAAGTAAAAGGCACAGACATATAAGCAGGAGACGAGTCTGAAAGACTATAATCTGCATGGATGAAGGAATGAACAAAACAAGCACCAAAAAGAAAAATCACTTGTAAATAATAGAAATAACTATCATGTTTCATCTCTTTCTCATAGAAATAATATCCTTAAAGGTAGTTATATTAAAAGTGATGCTGTAGCAGGGAGTTTCTTTAAATTCCTAACAGTTCTTTACATACAAGTTTGGAAAGAAATAGTTTTCTTCTGAATGCTGGATGTTTTGCACATCAGGATCGGTCCGCCCTGCGCTGGCTCTCCTCTGCCCCTCTGGTCCCCTCTGTCTCCAAGCGTCCCATCTCAGCAGCTGCAGCCGTCACCAGAGGACACGGGCCCGTCATCTCTCAGTTTAATCTGGTCTGGGAAGTCGTACGTCTCCACCTCAGACTCCTGTGAGATGGGCGGACGTTAGTATCAGAGTGGCGGTGCTGTTGTTGGACATGTCAAACGGCGCGTACCTGTTTGAGGGCGTTGCGAGCGATCGTTTGGAAAGCTTGGTCCACGTTGATGGCCTCTTTTGCACTTGTCTCAAAGTACGGGATATTGCTTTTGCTCTGACACCACGCCTGGGCACGTTTCGTTGTCACCTGCACAAGGCGATCAATTGGTCAATACAGTAAATTGATATGTGGCTCATCCAATCAGATTTTAGAATCAATATTGTTAACAAAAAAAAAAAAAATGTAGGTTGAAATAAAAAGTTAAGATTTTTTATTTCAGATAGTTGCCAACGTAACTTCACGTTTTCATTTAGTGTAACTTGATACACAAAAAAATAATTAAAACTGAAATAAAATTAATAAAAATATATAGACCGTTTCAATGGCAACAGCATAAACGTTATGGTGCATGCACGCATTTGTGCAACATTTGTGGCCCAAATGTAACTTCCGGTAGACTTCCACAAAGAATCAATAACAACAGCAAAGTCTCTCTAGAGTAGATGATTACTGATAACAAGCAAAATATGTTTGCTGCATAAATCAGACGGGCTTATTGGTTTCCTTCAGAGATACAGTGATATAAAAACATCCGCGCTGCGTTTTGATTTTGAAATGTGCAGTGCTCATATTTATTCAACGAAGTCAAAGCCTTTTGGAAAATCTATTTGTGGTGGTCAGTTTTGATATTGTGGCGGGCCGCATGATAGTTTAAAAAAAAAACTAATAACAAAATGACAAAAAAATACACAAATATAGTTAAATTTTACATTTAAAATAAAAAATAAGAGTGTAAAAAACAACTTGACTAACGTTGTAAGTGGACTTTAGGAAAACAAAAATAAAAATGACAAAAACAACAATTATTACAATTTTAAAATTAAAATGTAAAAAAACAACTAAATATTAAATATAAATATTATAATAAAAGGTTATAATATATAATAAAATAGAAACTATAATAGTATCTCAATCATACTAACAATATTAAACAAAAATACTTAATATAATAATTTGTAGTATAAAGTATTTATAGATGACTTAAGTAACATTTTAAGTGGACCTCAGGGGAAAAGAAACAATAAAATGACAAAAACACTATTTTAATTACTAAAACCTCAACTAAAATGAATATATACAATTATATTAATATACAAATATAATTTTAAAAAACGAATTAAAATATTAATAAAAGCTATAATAGTATTTTAATAACACTAATCAATACTATTTTATAAAACCAGTTTGACCATAACCATCTATCTATTCAGTACCTCCAATAGGAGTGTTTACATGTACAATAATCATTATAAGACAACAACAGAAGAAGACGTAGATGAGATGTAGAAATTAACTGAGGGTTTTCCTCTGAGAATTTGATGTCAAAATGTAAACATGACATTTTTATGAGGCTGAGTAAAGACAGACCTGTCTGTTCTCCAAGTCGATTTTGTTGCCGAGCACTACAAAGGGGAAGTTCTCCGGGTCTCGAGGGCTGGCCTGAATGAGGAACTCGTCCCTCCAGCTGTCCAGGGTTTTGAAGGTGTTCGGTGCGGTCACGTCATACACCAGCACGCAGCAGTCTGCTCCGCGGTAAAAAGCCACACCCAAAGACTGGAAACGCTCCTGTCCTGCCGTGTCCCAGATCTGAAACGGCCATGAAAATATTAGTGCTGCATCATTTGCATTTAACCTGATAACCCGCACCTGGACGGCGGCACACTGAACGCTCTTTGTTTGCACGTGTCAATGTTTACTAATAGATTAAATGAAAAGAGACATAATTAATCTTGACAAGCTATATATCATTCTAAAGGTCTAAGCCTCAAGCATCGACGATAGATTGCTGTTTTGCAATGGAAGGCTAATAAGGAATGTATTTGCTAAATTTGTGTACGCAGTACACATCAAAACATGCATAATAAAAACGCAGTGCATACCAGATTCATCGCAATAACGAGTCATAAACGCATCCACTGCTGTAAATCCCAGTTTAGTTAGAAAGGCAAGGGTCCACTGAACAACATCCCATAGAGCACTTTTAGTCCAACGAAACAATAACGTTGTAATATGGATGGTTATTCCTTTGTTTACATTTGGTGGCTATTTTTCCTCAAACGGGGTGGGGGGGACTAGACATAGTCTCAGAAAAATGGCTGCAGGAATCTAATTTTTCATGGTATCTTCTTCAAATTTGAAATATAAACTCATGAGACATGTGACTTTCAACCCATTACTTTTCTGGATTGCTCAAGGACTGATTTCATGTATTTGTATATGAAATAAAAAAAAACATTCAGTGTGGTACAATTTTTTTCAAGGCACTTCAGAGTCTATAACTTTTCGAGCATGATTAACTCTGGATGATGGATAGTAAAGCCTAAAGTGTCTTCTTTCCAAAGATACAGCACACAGTTTTCAGGAACTGTTAACATTAGGTAGGTCAGGAGCAGGTTAACAGGTTAAACTAATTGGAAATTTAAAAAATGCTGTCTTGGCAACTTCATGACATTTCTTTCTTTTTTAAATGAGTTTAGCTTTAATTTACGATGGTGACCCTGATGTATATATTTATTTATAATATGCTAAATCAAAAATGGTTCCTAAAAATGATCTGTCACATCTAAATACCTGCATTGTCACCAGTCTGTCATCCACCATCATCTCCTTGGTAAGAAAGTCTGCACCGATGGTGGCTTTATACTGATTGCTGAACTTCTTATTGACGTATTGATTCATCAAAGAAGTCTTCCCAACTCTGCAGCACACACATACAAGAAAACTTGCTTTTTTATTGTATAATCTTAAGAATTAAATAACACTGTCAGGCATCTGGCTGCAGGAATCTAATTTTTCATGGTATCTTCTTCAAATTTGAAATATAAACTCATGAGACATGTGACTTTCAACCCATTACTTTTCTGGATTGCTCAAGGACTGATTTCATGTATTTGTATATGAAATAAAAAAAAACATTCAGTGTGGTACAATTTTTTTCAAGGCACTTCAGTGTCTATAACTTTTCGAGCATGATTAACTCTGGATGATGGATAGTAAAGCCTAAAGTGTCTTCTTTCCAAAGATACAGCACACAGTTTTCAGGAACTGTTAACATTAGGTAGGTCATTTTCAGCTGCGAGTCCCAAAATGGGGGGAGCAGGTTAACAGGTTAAACTAATTGGAAATTTAAAAAATGCTGTCTTGGCAACTTCATGACATTTCTTTCTTTTTTAAATGGGTTTAGCTTTAATTTACGATGGTGACCCTGATGTATATATTTATTTATAATATGCTAAATCAAAAATGGTTCCTAAAAATGATCTGTCACATCTAAATACCTGCATTGTCACCAGTCTGTCATCCACCATCATCTCCTTGGTAAGAAAGTCTGCACCGATGGTGGCTTTATACTGATTGCTGAACTTCTTATTGACGTATTGATTCATCAAAGAAGTCTTCCCAACTCTGCAGCACACACATACAAGAAAACTTGCTTTTTTATTGTATAATCTTAAGAATTAAATAACACTGTCAGGCATCATTGGATCAGAAGGGCAACACTTACCCAGAATCCCCGAGAATGATCACCTTCAGAAGCACTTTTTTACGAGAAGCCATCCTTGTGGGCTAAATTGTGCCTAAAAAACGGTAAGATCATTTGTGAGGTCACTTTCATATGTAATTATTATGTTATTTAGTGTGCAACCTCTGCAAATGACATGCAATGGCTGTGATTGCCAAACACACATAAACATGTTGAAAAGAGAAGGTTGCACGATGCCAAGCCATGTGGTAAAGTGTCAGATCTACCATACTGTATGTAATGTAAAGCGTATCATTAATGAAAAACAGAATCCTTCACATTTATTGACAATGAAAGATACTTGTTGTCGTGCAACGTTAGCTTTCAATTAATGCTAACCAGCTGCCAATGTCCTGTCAGTTTTTAAAATGTCCGTGTTAAAGTTCAAAATACTTTTTTATATAAATTAAAATAATATTCAACAGAACCATCTAATGTTTTAAAATGATCAGTTTAGTATATAGGTTTTGTGCTAAGGCTATGAAAAGCTAGTTAAAGCTAGCACAAACATAACCGTAAATTCAACACCTTTACACGTTATTTATATAAATAATCACGTTTTATACTCTTAAAACGTTGAAATCTTAGATTATTATTATTTTAGAGCGTATCAGTCATAAAATGTTTCAGTATGTTTTCAATTGTCACTTCTGCTGTGTTCGCGAAGACTAGCTAGCATGTTAGCATGACCAAAAACTCACTTTCTGAGGAGAAGTCCCAGCTACGGCTCAACAACCTTCTGCTGTCATACAACAAATACAAGCCAACACGACACCTCCACCGTCTCTGGCCGACTCGGGACGCGCTCTTTCGGTCGTGTGGCGTGTTTTTGGATGGTTGTCACGGACAGTTCAGCACATCCGTGTGTAATAATGAGCCTCAAGCACTCCCTCGTTTTGCGTTTATCTTTATGTCTGTGAACGTGAATGCGAGTGCAAATGCAAACGTGTATCATCTATCTCTGTCGTGTTGTTTATATCAGATAAAAAAAAACATCCATCACTTTATAAGTTACGGAAGTAGACCTGTGCACTGAAAACTCACAATATTTTATATAATAATAAATTCTATCTATCTATCTATCTATCTATCTATCTATCTATCTATCTATCTATCTATCTATCTATCGTAAAGTGTACAAGTCTGTGGTATGTGGATGTGATATCCACTGACATAAACCTATTTATTACATTGCCTGACAGAACTGTTCATTAATATTTTGTGTATTTACAAAATGTTATGTATATAAATACACACTCTAAAAAATGCTGGTTTAAAAAGGGACAAACCCAGCTATTGGGTTGTTTTGACCCAGCGGTTGCGTTTCATTTTTTTCACGTACATTTTGAAACTGTTTTCAACATTGAAATGTTTTGCCATCACAGGAATAAATTACATTTTAAAAATGTATTAAAATAGAAAATATTTATTTCAGATTAACAGTTCTAATAAATTGTAATGTTTCACAACTGTTATGTATCCAGTCCATGAACTTCCGTCTGCTAGCCATCAGAGGTCACCCTTTCCATTTTCATTGACTCTCGCACTCCACACTGTTGCATAATTGCATTTTTTTATCAAAAAAATTCAACCTTGGTGAGCATAACAGACTTCTTCCAAAAACATCTTACCGACTGCAAACTTTTGAACTGTAGTATGCATCAAAACCTAGTCATCATATTTTCTCGTTACATAACAGTGTAAAATAAAATATAAAGGTTGATTTGTTATAGATAAAACCTATGATTTATCATATTAGAAGTTGTACAAAATATTGCAATATAATTTTAATATGTTGTTAAATCAAATAGTTATGCAGCCCTACACACACATTTGAAATGTGTATATATATATACACACACACACACTATATATATATATATATTACACAATTAAAATAAATAAAACACTATCTAAAAAAAGATATTATCAATATTTTATCTATGGTTTTCTTGCATGCCAGATGAACATGATCAGACATCATAGAACCATAAACATGCAAATGTGTATTTAAATTATTGAAATTTTAACTTGCATTTACAGAGGATATTTCAAATAAATATTTTACGTCTAAGTAGTTCGGCTGACAAAAACGTTTGTGAGCCCCTGATATACACAAATAAAGTGTTTTCATATCAATGTTTTGTAAAACAATTTTTTAATAGTTTAAGTGAATTCAGGTGTTCAGTATCTATGTGAACTCCTTCAATACTGTTCAGAAAATATCCCAGGATGCACCTCATGAATTTAAGAGAATGTCCAAAGTGAGCAGAGCTGGAATCTAGATAAAGAAGAAGCTCAAATTCAATACCAGTAGAGCGTAGCAGGGTCCGTTCCTCTTCGTAGTTCCACTAGCTTATCTCGTGTTGTAGTGTCAAACAGACGGATCAGCGTGCCTTTTCTGGACGCAGACGCAACAACACTGCCAAGCTGGTTCAGTGCCAGACAGGCGATTTCACTCTGGTGGGCGTTGATAGTGAAAGGAGCAGATGATGAGCCAGGTTTGGTGTTGGAAAGGTCCTGTCAAAGAGTCATGAACAATGTTAAATAATAACACTGCATAGTGCAGCGTTGCTACAAATACGTTAAAGGAATAGTAAACACAAAAAAGAAAATTCTCTCATCCTCAGGCCATCCAAGATGTAGATGAGTTTGTTTCTTCAGCGGAACAGATTTGGAGAGATTTAGCATTACATCACTTACAATTTGATCCTCTGCAGTGAATGGGTGTCGTCAGAATAAGAGTCCACATTTTTACTGGAGAAAGCAATATTATGGATAAAGGACTCGTATTTTAGACAGAAGCAATGGGTTGAGGTTAAAAACATCTTAATGACAGATATATTTATTATAAACATGCAGCTTTTCATGTCACAATATGTTAATTGATGGACTGGAGTGGTGTGGATTACTTGTGGATAATTGTGATGTCTTTAACAGCTGTTTGAACTCTCATTCTGACGGCACCCATTCACTGATGATAAAATTTGATAAATTCACTAATGATAAATTTCTCCAAATCTGTTCTGATGACGAAGCAAACTCATCTACATCTACATTTTGACTACAATATTTCATTTTTGGGTAAAAAATGGGGTCATTCATTTAATAAATTACTGCAAGCTTTAATAAGCAAAATTCAATTCACTACTGTAATATTTTATAACAAGTTGCACATAAGTCTTACCACTAACTGCAGGCTGCCACATTTGTGCCCAGGGAAAACCAACAACTGCTTTTCCAAACTAGGGCACAGGTCACACAAACCTACAAACACAAAAACACAGAAATACATAAAAGTCAAGCCTCTTTCTGATGAAACTATATGAAATTGCAAGCATTGCTCACAGTACCTTTCGGGTTATCTCGAGTGTCAAACTCAAACAGCTTGACTGGGTTGTCAGGAAAACTATACACGTAGATCCTGTTTTTCAGGACAATGATGATTCTTCACGCACAAAGATATAATAAGAGACATTATTAATACGACCAGAATTTTTAAGTGTAAAGATGAAGCATTACTGTCTTATGGCTGAGGATCTTACTTGTCATGCCTCATGCGCACAGCCAGCACTGATTTGGTGAATGTGAACTCAAGGACTAATTTGTCTTTAGGGTCTCGCACTTCCCGAGCATCATCCCAAATTAATACTGCCAGAGATAAGATGAAACATTGGAAAATGAATGGCTCATTTAAAGTCTGAATTGAAATTATCTAAGTATATAAGTGCACTTTAGACTCCCAGTGTACCTGAGATTTCAGAGAATTTGGGGTTGACGCCGCCTCCCACCACAGCCAAGAGGTTTGATCGATGAAGCATTGAACACAGAGCAATGCTGCCCACCTGCTCGTGATCTATAATCAATCAAATCAACACAACTAACACAGACAACTCTACAAATATGTTTTCTTAAAGAAAAACACAGACTTCTCTTACCTAAATGGCCCTTTTCCATTAAAGGTTCCACATTGTAAATACGAACACCTGTTTCCATGGCACAGCAGAAACAACCTAAATAACACGGGAAAACTCAAAACTAATGAATACAGTAAAAAAAAAAACATCATTAGTACATCATTAATACTGACTGACAATGATATTCATGATATTTTATTTAATATTTGAGAATACTGGCTTTATATCCCCTTTAATCAGTTCAGAAATCCGCCTTGTCAATAATGGACTTTTTTTTGTTTCTCATTTGCAATCATGAAATTATATCATACACATATTAGCTGTCTAGATGTCCAAATAAAAAAGGCCATCAATCAATCAATCACACATTATTAGTAAATAATTATTAGTGGCAAAGAGTTGGTTAACTCTAAGAGACAATATTAAATGCAATAAGGCACTAATAGTTTTCTAAAATGATATAAACAATAAATAATCAACCTAGCAGCATTAGTAATGAAATAGCAGGATGTTTTTCAAGGGAACTATTCTAAAGACTCACTCTGGTCCTGGTTGAACTGAAGGCTGTTGACTCCTCTCTGTTGGGCCATGATGCCAGAGAAGAGTTCAGTGCTGCTTTTCTGATATCTTCAGGAGTTTTATGGTCTATTTCTGATCATCGGTTTAACATATTAAAGCTGCCATTACAACACAAAAACAACTTCCTTTTATAATATAATCAGGTTGTCATAGCATCTCACTCACCATTAAGATCCAACGTGTTGCCCTGATGCTAAACAAATAAATCAAAGTGATTTTATAATGTTTAATGTTAATTTGGTAGCTCACATTAGGCACTAACCGCACAGCTGCCAAACGCTGTTGTTATTGTTGTCGTCGCTGCTCTCTTCCTCTATGATAACACAGGACTGTGAACGGAGCACTACTCCCCCTGCTGGAGAGGAGGAGACCAAAAGTAGAGTACGGAGAAAGGCTTTTTCACAGAAATGGGTAAAAGATAACGAAATGTGCGGAGTAGTGGCACAGAATTGGTGTATAATTCAACAGGTTCGAGATAGGCCTTAATTATGCCTTTTCACGTGTTACTTGTAACTTTTCTCCGCGCTGGCTAAAATGGACCAATCACAGTGGTTTGTGGTTACTGGATATGATTTTATATGTTGTGCAGATCATTCCATATATTATGGTTTTTGTTTGTAGTAATTTGTCCTTCTATCTTTTTCTTTTCTTATTTTAATGTTGTTTTATTGTGTGTTATTGTTCCTTGAATAAAAAAAAGTTTTAAAAAAATAAAAAAATAATTCCATATATTATGGCAGTCGATTTCAGAATGAAAGAAAGAAAGAAAGAAAGAAAGAAAGAAAGAAAGAAACCGTCCTGACAAAACCCGTTTAGGCCTCAACTTTTTCGCAAATGGCGCAAACCCAAGCCATTAAAACGACTAGATGCTGTGGATTCATCACACTTTTTTAAAATGTAGACATGATAATTAGTTAAATATTACAAGTGGCACTCATATTACACTGACCCTCACAACCCACATGAAAATACTATAGTGTTTTTGAACCATACTATAGTAAAATACTTGAATTAATTGTTGTGGTAATTCTATAGTTGCTGTGGTAATATAACAACATAGTAATATAGGCTAAACAAATTACCTAATACTGTATTAAGTTTATATTTTATATTATACTACAATACACTACAGTTTACTGTAGTAAAAACTAAAGTATAATAGCTAAAGTATTTATTACAGTTCATCAGTTCACTATAGTTAATACTACAGTATGCTGTAGCATTAATTAAAAAGTGTTGTAAATACTATAATATATACAGTATAATACACTTTACTATAGTATGGTTCAAAAACACTACAGTATTTACTATAAATTACTATAGTATTTTTCCATATGAATAACAAACTAAAAAATTTATAAAGACAACAATAGCGATAGCCTATAAATAAATCGCATGGGATCATAATACTGAAATAATATCCCAAGGTATATATATATTTACAAATGCGAAAGCACTAAAACTGATTCAGGTGTAATTATCTTTTCTGTCCAACAGGAGGCAGCAAGTAACTAAAGACGGCCTCCTCAACTCTTAAAGGGGTCATACGATGTGATTTCAAGTTTTCCTTTCTCTTTGGAGTGTTACAAGCTGATTGTGCATAGATAAGATCCCTGAAGTTGCAAAGACTAAAGTCTCAAAACCAAAGAGATATTCTTTATCAAAGTTAAGACTCTGCCACGCCCCCACATATCTACCTCACTATGTGGAAATATTTGCATAATGCGCCCAAATGTGCACGCAAAGAAAGAAGGCGTGGTTTCAGTAACCGCAGTTAGTGTTGAAGCAGCCATGTCAGGGAGACGCTGTGTGTTTCTAGGCGAAAGCAAAAGCCACTTTATTTGGCCTTCCGAAAGTAGATGCATTTAGGAATCTTTAAGATCACTTACAACAGAACAGCAATGCATTTTATGGACGACCGTTTCGTGAACCTAGAAGAGGAGGTAATTCTGACTCTGTCTTTACGTTTATTTTGAAAGATGAAGCTCGCGATTATGGTAAGGGGCGTTACATTTCCGACGAGTGCTTGCGGTGTCTGGCCAATCACAACGCACTGGGTCAGCTGGCCAATCAGAGCAGACTGCACTTGTCGGAAAGAGGGACTTTGTAGAAAACGAAGCGTTTGAGAGAGGCGGGGCATAGAGGACCTACGATAATGTAGAGTATTTGAAAAATAATGTGTTTTTTGAACACTGAAGCATGTCAACATATTCTGTTACACCAAATACACAAAATAATGATCTTTAAAAAAGCATCATATGACCCCTTTAATCATTTACTTAGAGAAAGATACAAAGGTAATTACTTAGCATTAATGGTGGTCCTTATGATGTCTACCTGTTTGCATATGCGACCTCCATCTCACCTGTGTGTTAAAATGACTACATTTAAAAAACAATGCTGTGGACGATACAATATAGGGAGGGACACAAAAAGACCTAAATCTAGACATGATGAGTGACTTTTTCTCAGCTGAATAATTAAAATGTCTGCATAGCTCATAAAACAGGTCCCTGAGCTGTTCACCAGCCATTTTAGAGAATGCAGCTTATGTAGTTAGCTTTTCTTGGTTTTGCCTGCTGCTGCATTTTGAATGTTTTACATATTCATACTTTGTGCACAAGCAGAAAAGAAGATGTATTGAATTACAAAACAGGACGAGGTATTGAGCATGCAAATGAGAGCGCTATAAGATATGACAGGCACTATGCTGAATTTAAAGTTAAACACAGTTGACCTCAAGACAAGGACATTATGTACAGTACATGTCTTTGGAAATTGCATGATGTTTAGCATATATGCATTTTTAATAATGGTGCATGGACATTATAATGACACCCACTGAATCACGTTCATTTATTAAGCCTAAAACCTATACTGCATCATATTTGATACATGAATTTCTAAAGCCTCTAGATTACAAACGAGATTTTTCTTAGTATTATTTTATATGTAAGGCTTTACAGGGTTAAGAAGAAGAACGGTTATGTCACACTGGTCTAAATCCAAGAACGCCAAAAGGCATCACTGATTTTTCCTGGCCTGGGACAAATCTTCCCAACATTGGCCTTTATGCCTGAACTGACTTCAAAGCCATGTGGCATATGATCTGTGGTTTGGCTGTTCACTGTTGGTTTAGTGAATCAGAAAAAGACATTGATTGATTCTGAGTTAAAAATGAAGCCATTGTTCCCATCTGCTGGATCACAAGGGTTTGCATCTAGCTTAATGGGCATCTAATAACTCAGACATTATCTCGACCCCTCCAGATATTTTTTTTTTGGTTGGTCACAACATATTACTCATTTCGAACAAACAGCCATTCTTCTGCTTCTCTTCACAAGTTTCAACTCACCTTTGATTCAGCTCTGTAAACATTCTCAGTTCAGCTGCCATATATTAATTGAGAACAGATAAGGCATTGTGAAGAAACCTCTTTGTGAAGAAATCTTTTTAAAACTGAGAGTTCACTTAAAATCAGTATTATAATCTGTGTATGTTGGATGTAAGAGGTTTTGAATGAGAAAAGTGGATTTTATCTCAATTGTAATGTGTAATTTATTACTAATATAATTGACACTACATTCATTTTCTTGGTTACCAATTCAAATGTCAAGTATATAAATACTATATTCAGCTATAATCAGATAAATGTATTTAGGCCTACCGATTGGAGGTAATATTTTAAGAATTGGCTATTGGAAACCACAACCTGAATAGGCTATTGTGAAGATGCATCCTCTCATGGTGTTTGTAGTCTGAAATATTGATTCCTTTTCGAAATGTAATAATATAAAACAATCAAATTAACAATTTTCTTTAAAGGAGATATATTATGCCCCCTTTTACAATATATAATATAAGCCTCTGGTGTCCCCAGAATGTGTCCACAGATCATTTATTATATCATTTTGAAAATGCCTATTTTGAGTGGAAGCAGAAACACGCTGTTTTTCGGGCCTGTCTCTTTAAATGCAAATGAGCTGCTGCTCTCCACCCCCTTTGCTTCTGATTATCATGTTTATTAGTGATGGGAAGTTCGGATCATTTTACCGACTCGGACCTTTGAGTCTCGTTCAGCAAAATGAACGAATCTTTTTTCGAGTCATTTCGTTCATTTTAGCAAAATATAATTAAAATGTTACGTGTTACTTCCCTAATACGTCTACTACTTACACAAACGTTGATCACACTACAAACAATACAAAAAAGCTATAAGAAACAGAAAAGATTAATTCATTGTTTACCTGGGTCTTCAGTCTATGATTAGCTCACCTCACCTCTTATCTGACAAGTCTTCGGGTTTGGGTTTATGGGTCTCTCACGTGATGAATGAACGACTCGGAAAAACCCGAAGACTCGAGAGATGAACTAATCAATTCTCTTTCCGGCTCAGACTGCATTGGTTAAAGCTTATGGGGCTGTCACGTGTCACGAACGACTAGGAAAAACCCGAAGACTCGAACCAGGTGAACTACTTGACTAATTCCAGTACAGAACCTATAGGATGTTGCGCATGCGCGACTGAACGAATCACTCCCCGAGATGACTCGTTCTTCCCGAGTCACATTAAAGATTCGTTCAAAATGAACGAATCGTTCAAGAACGACCCAACACTAATGTTTATCCCGCTGAAATCATGCGTTTTAAACCATATGAGTTTAAACTTCTGATATACGGTTTTCTGAGAGCACACATCCGAAGCACACGCACAGAAAGCGGCTGTCACAGCAGGTGAGTACTAAACTAAGTTCTCATTCACACACAGGTGTACGTTAAAAACACACATGAGTTACAAAAAACAGTCGGTTATGTCTGTGAAGGTAAACAGCTGGGAAATAAATCGCATGTTTATTTTAGATCTGTGTGGCAGCAGCAATATACAGTAAATAAATCAATAAATCCACTGCTCTCGTCTCCTCTGAGGCTGGGACTCTAAATAGTGTTCTGTGCTCGTCTGTGCAGCCAAAGACAGAACAGTTAGCATGTTTTGCTCAAACTTTCGCCATGGCATTAGAGCTGGTACACCGTTGTCGCTTGCGAAAACACAATAACGGCGCCATGGGTGTAAACTTACAGATTAAGGGGCGGTAATATTATAATGAAATCCCTTTGCCACGTCACCAAGGGAGCGAAATCAGACCCGCTAGTTTTTTCAGACGCTTGCAGAAAAAGGCTTACCAAAACAAAGTTACTGGGTTAATCTTTTTCACGTTTCCTTGGTTGGTAGATGCACCGGGGACCTGATTATAGCACTTAAAACCTGGAAAAGTCAGATTTTCATGATATGTCACCTTTAACAAATAACGTTCAAACTGAAGTTGAGAGGGATGAAACCAGCAGGAAGCGCTGTAAAGAAACACGGTGTAGTTCTTTAATAATTAAACGAACAACTTCCTCGCAGTCACGCTTAATCTGCACACAATCTGTCCATGTTTTAATTAGCAGTCTGGTACATTTGTGCAGAGTAAGTAGGCCTACTCGAGTTGAGAGAGAAGTTCACGGGATACAACTCGAAGTGCTTTTACAAGCATCTGCCCTTTACAAACTCTCTCAAAACACAGACGGTTTATTCTGCGATGCAACAAATGATCAGATTTATTTCCATTACGCTGCTCTGTCTGTCGTTTGTCCTGTCTAGACTGATTTCTGGATGAATCCCAGAATGGAATGGACAGACAGAGATCTTGCCAGAAGCAGCTATTGCACTGATAATGCTAATGCGCTTTATAGAGTCTGAAGAGACGAGAGGAAATCTGGCCAACCATAAACTCTCAGATTTGACTGAAATCTCAAGTCATTTTCCCCTGTGTTTACATCATTTAAAACATGGAAAACTGAGATTTAATTGCAACAATAGACTCCTTTCTTTTACCAACTGCTGAGAGCAAAAACAAAAATGACTTTAATGCAAATATTCCCTTCAGAAAACATTAATATCAGCTAAACTATCTAAATAGTGTAGAAAGGAAGAATGAATGCATCTGATGTCACAGTACACTGAAAATATTATGCCAAACATGATATACTTCTTCCATGTAAGCATGCATTTTCTACTAATATCATTTAACTGTACAAACCTAAATTAAAGTGATGATTTACTCATACTCAAAACAATGGCCATGTTCAAAATAACACACTAACAATTAACTATACTACACAATTCCTGCAGTTATTCTATGCACATTTTCTGTATGCATAAATTACCTGGCTGTATGCCACGATTCACTGTAACTCGTCCAGATTTTCCATTTCCAGTCTGACAAATAAACTTGTTTTTGGGTCATTATTTGTACAGAGTGCAAAAACTTCAGACACTGTCTGTCACACAAAAATTGAACTGCATTATGGTTTTGATGACCATGATGCAAATTCAAGGTAGAACAAGAGAAATATGATAATGTCATCACATTATGGGCAGCAGCTGTTTTGCATTCAGAGTTCAGGCAGCAGGAAAATCTGCCACACAAATTGTAAACAAGTTAATTAAAACAAATGAAGCAGTGCACAGTTTGAAATATAAGGAGGTTTATAACAGAACAGTGTGCACAATGGCCCATGAATATGTGCGTCATCAAACGTTACACTCGGCTTGAAAGAAGCTCCTTAAGATTGCTTGACTCCACGGGGTTTTGCTGGTACAAGTTTAAGTTTAAAGAGACAGGCCCGAAGCAAATATTCAGAGTGATCATGGAAAGAACACTGCGGTCAGTGTCCTCCTGTGTTGTTATCAAAAAGAGACTGGAAAGCTGTGGGAATGATCATAAATATAAATAATGGTGAATTATGTGGTGCCAGACACGTATTAGTTCACAAATCCCCTGTTGAAAACCCCTGTGCAAAAAGTTACATGCACATGTATATAAGCTTATTTCCATCAAGGAATGAAAAAATAAAAAAGGTAATTGCAACTTTTTATCTCACAGTTCTGACATTTCTTGCAATTCTGAATTGGTATCTCACAATTGCAAGAACGGAAATATAAATTCAATAAAACAAAAAACAAATGTGAGAATAAAGCTGCAGATTGTGGGGAAAAAGGCAAAAACAAGCTTGTTTTTTTTTTCTTGCAATTGCAAATTTATATCTAATTCAGACTTTACTTCTCAGAATTATGAGTTTTTTCATGCAATTCAGAGTTTATGTATCACAATTGCGAGACATAAGCTTGTCACAAACTTTAGAAAAACGTTTTTATCTCACAATTGCAAGATATAAACTTGCATTTGTGAGAAATAGGTCACAACCTTTGTTTAGTTTTTTTTTATTCCATACAGTATGGCCTCGTATAGCAAACGGATATGAACTAAATATCTCCAATTTTGATTTCACGGGGTATTTAAAGGCACAATATGTAAGATTTGTTTATTAAAATATCCCAAAACCACTAGAACAGTCTGTATTTTGCTGACTTGTGTACTTACATTATCCCAAATGTTTGGAAGAATGTTTAAATCCAGAGAAATAAGCAATTTGAACTAGTGACACGGACCGTGTCCATAGTGTCATTGTGTCGCCTGCCAATGATGTCATAACCCCTCGATTTCCGGTTTTGTTTTGTAGAAAACATGTAAACACCAAAGACGCTTTAATATGTTGTGTGTTTTAATAGACCGGTGACGACTGCACAGAGTAGCATTATAACAGAACTTTCAAATGTATCTAGTATGATAAAACAGTGCTGCTTTACCCCACATACGCATGACCAGAAGGAGCGGAAGCGTTCGACTGTGGCATAATAAAAGCTCCGCTGCTTTCGAGCCGTGTGTCACGCTCGTTCAGCGGCCTCGTTTAGTTTCAACGGCTTTCAGCCTCACCCGGCTTCATTCTACTTCGCTAAAAAATCATTAGCTCATCCATGAACATGATTTCTGCCCGAGTCCCGTCGGAGTGCATCGGCTGTGAGGATGAAGACGACAACTCCCATGATTCCACACTCAGTCACGGCGTCATCAGACTACGCCTTTGCTCTTTGTTTGTTTTGAATACGCGCCCTACAGCGGCGAAAATTACATATTGTGCCTTTAATACACAGAATTGTGAAGTTTTGACTTTTGATTTTTCTTCTTGCAATTATGAGTTTATATCTCACAATTGCGGAGATATAAGCTTGCAACTCCAATAAAAAGTCAAAATTGTGAGATGAAAAGTGGCAAACTTCAGAAAAAAGATATAAACTTGCATTTGTGAGAAATAAGTAAGAATTGTGAGATAAAAAGTTACACATGGTGGAAAAAGCAGCGAAATTACAAATTTGTATTTGACAATTCAGACTTTGCTTCTCAGAATTGCTTATTCATATTTCACAATTCTGACTTTTTTCTCACATTAGTAAGTATATCTCACTACTGTTTGCACAAGATTGCAAAATATAAACTTGCAAGAAAGTTTGTGGGAGAAAAAGTCAGTATTGTGAGAGTTTTCTTCTCAGTTAAGAAGTCGCAAGTTAACATCTCATAATTCTTTTTTTTTCTCATAATTGTGATTTTATGTCTCACCATTCTTACTTTTTGTCTCATAGTTCAGTCTTTTTTTTCCCAAACTGCGAGATAGAAACTCAAGAACTGTGAGGAAAAAAAGTCACAATTACCTTTGTTTATAATTATTATTACTCCATATAGTGTGGCCTCAAAGCAAACAGATATGGATTAAACATCTCTGTTTTGATTTTACAGGGTCTTTGAAGTTTTCTTATAACCACATCCTGAAAATCAATTGTATCCTATTGAAATGACAGTAATTACTGCAGGCAGGACGGGAAATGCAATGCTAATCAGTTTGGTGGGCACGGATCTAGCCCTGAGGGTCGCCGCGGCTAACTCACTCCGCTGAGATGAGAATAATGTTTAGTATAATGCTGTTTGCATGGGTGCCTGGGAAAAAACATTGTTGCTTGTTAATAATTTGATTCCAGGAAAAGTAAGCCTTCACCAAACAATGACACTTACAAATTATTCATTTACTTGACTCAGAGTGTAAAGCACAGTTTAGCATAAATATTGATAATGTGCCATGGTGAGGTGCTCATTTCCTCTTGTAGATGGTTGTATTTACAATAAACTCAAATAGTAACATAAAAGGCCTGAAGGATTTTGAAGACCATGGAAAACGACAGATTGTTTGTCATTTGTCCTAAACAGTGAACACAGTTCATATGAGGATTTAGAGTTGATATAAGCTTGAGAGAAAAGCAACATTTCTTGACAAGTTTAGAAATAAGTGCAGAATATGACATGCACACACTAAAAAATTTTATTTTATAAATTTTTTTTAACTGCATTAGAAAGTTTTTCGTCATTAAACGTTTTTATTTTTATATTGTTTCCATTTTAATTTTAGTTGAGGTTTCAGTCATTTTATTCTGTGATTCTGTAATTTTTATTAGTAATATTTTAATATACATTTCAATTTTGATTATTTTTTTTAAGTTTTAGTTTGACTTTTAGTGCACAAAGTTAAACTAAATGAAAATAGGAAATGTTGCTGTTAGCTATAGTGTAAAGTAAATTTTTTTAGCTGATAAATGCACTTAAAATTTTGTTTTTCTCTTTCAAGAAAATGGATCAAAAATATTCATGGCTTTTCTTCGCATGGGTCTATAAAATGTTTTTGTTCAATCTCATGCTTTCTAGAACGAGAACATCCTTCTCTGCCTATTTCTTTTGCATTAGCAAGCAGCAAATCATGATTAAAAACAGGCTGAGCTCTTCAATATACCGCTCCAACCTCCTGTTTCAATATGAAATGAATCACCTAAAATTTGTTTAAGCTAGAACTTGATGTTAAGTTTATAAATTTGGGCAGCTGGAGTCCTCAGTGAGTTCATTCAGGCCTGTCAGATAACAAGAGATAACAAATCATTCTGAGCTGAGGATGTGTATGAAAGCATTGCCTTAAAGTTTTCACCATATGGGAGGAAACACTTCATGAAATATTGTCAAAACAACAACACTTCATCAGAGTTAATATTCCACTTAATGCCAACTCCACCTGAATCACACATCTCATGAGCACTGTTACTAAGCAATAACTCAAGCACATAGAAAAAATTATAATACCATGGCACTTTGATATATACATACTGTTCAAAAGTAGTACGATTTCGTTTTAAAGGAACACGCCACTATTTTTGAAAATAGGCTCATTTTCCAACTCCCCTAGAGTTAAACAGTTGAGTTTTACCGTTTTCTAATCCTATCAGCCGATCTCAGGGTCTGACGGTAGCATTTTTAGCTGCAGCTTAGCATAGATCATTGAATCTGATTAGACCGTTAGCATCTCGCTCAAAAATGACCAAAGAGTTTTGATATTTTTCCTATTTAAAACTTGACTCTTCTGTAGTTACATCGTGTACTAAGACCGACGGAAAATGAAAAGTTGCAATTTTCTAGGCCGATATGGCTAGGAACTATACGCTTATTCCGGCATAATAATCAAGGAACTTTGCTGCCGTACCATGGGTGCAGCAGGCGCAATGATATTACGCAGCGCCTGAAAATAGTCCCCAGCTCGGTAATAGGAAAAATATCGAAACTCTTTAGTCATTTTTGAGCGAGATGCTAACGGTCTAATCAGATTCAATGATCTATGCTAAGCTGCAGCTAAAAATGCTACCGTCAGACCCTGAGATCGGCTGATAGGATTAGAAAACGGTAAAACTCAACTGTTTAACTCTAGGGGAGTTGGAAAATGAGCCTATTTTCAAAAATAGTGGTGTGTTCCTTTAAAAATGAATACATTTATTCAGCAAGGATGCATTAAATTGGTCAAAAGTGACAGTAAAGACATTTATAATGTTGCAAAAGATTTCTTTTTCGAATAATGCTGTATCATTGTTTGCAAAACAATATTAAACAGCACAACTGCATGTTTTAAACATTAATGATGATATTAAGAAATGTTTCTTGAACGTAGAGTAATGGCTTTGCATCAAAGGAATAAATTACACTGAAAAAATATTATGTTCCAACTGAATTTTTTGATCAAATATATGCAGCAGTGGTGAGCATAAGGACTTCTTCCAAAATATTAACCCCAAACTTGAACAGTACTGGACTTTGAGAATACAACCATCGTAGAATGGAAAGCAAACAAATACTCAAGGTTCTTCAAAATGTAAAACTTCCAAACTGGTATTTGAAAACCCCATATCGATCATCCCATTAATCTGAATATTGAGGCAGTGGCCACACCAGTATCATTGATGATTATGATCTATTAATATTTAATTGTCAGTAGAATTGCTTTTTCCTGCACAACATTCACTTGGTTACATCCGATTAGAAACCATCACACCAGTTCACTCAAGTAAAGCAAAGCACTTAAAAAGTATAACAAAGACAAGCAATTGGCTCTATGACTGAAATATCGCTCTCTCAGCTTCAGCATTAAAACCTTTTTTCCCCTGATTGCTCATTTCAGTCTAATCCTGTTCATAACTTCCAAGATGAGACTGGCTCCCGAGGAACCGCAAATCGATAGAAGTGTTCTCGGGGGGCGGAAGATTAATGTGGGAATCACAGGCTTTGGGAAGATGGTTAAGTAGAACACACTCCCCACAGGAAATCACTCAGATCTGAATTAGCTGTTAATGTGACGGAGACTGACACAGGCCACGCTGAGAGAGGAGCGACGCACATGGACATAGCTCAAATGTGCCAGTAGACCAACACGTTTGTTTTAAAGAAATAGTGCACACAAGAATTGACGAATTGTCATTATTCACTCACCAATGTTGTTGCAAATCCATTTGAAGATCTTCAGTGGAACACAGTTGGGGTGGTGGCTGGTTTTCATTGTAATGAATAGGGACAGACACTTTAAATAGAACGTATAAATGCATTACATTAACAACAACATTTCAATCATGACAACTCTCGGAAGATTTTAGCATGGTGATGGATATGACAATGTTAATGTATTTGGTCTTGGCAGAATAGATCTGCTACGCTGCTCCTGCTGCTGTTGGTTATTGATGTAGTTATAGATTATTGCTGCTGCTGCAAGCAAGTACAGGATCTTGCTACTGCCAATGCATCAGGCGATACAGTGCCGTGAGTATTTAAGACATACTGCTGCTGCACAAATAGCATATAAAATAACCCCGTAGCAGATCTATACAGGTGGAGCTGGGGAAGGTGGAGGGTTTCAGAGAAACTCTGAGAGCATGCTGCGGGAATCTCTAGTGAATGCTAGCCAGCCATATAAATGCAAGGCTGTAAGCTCATTGGCTGCATATGCAGCATGAACCAATCAGCTTGTGCCAAGTCGTTTAACTCTCTGAATATCATCGGTTACATTAACAACCAGTCGCCTGCGCCATCTAGAGTTTCATGACTGAACTATATATTTCAGTTCTATTTTACAGGCTAACAGTTCCATTGTGTTGTGTGAAGCACAGCTTGCACAGAAGCCACTTTCAAACTAAGCAGATTTCTGGTGGTCAATGCGGCGAATTCACATGACAAATTTGAACACAAACTTAACTTAAAGGGATAGTTCATTCAAAAATGAAAAGCACCCCATGATTTACTCACCCTCAAGCCATCTTAGGTGTATATGACTTTCTTCTTTTAGATGAATACAATCAAAGTTATATTAAAAAATGTCCTGGCTCTTCCGAAGCTTTATAATGGCAGTGAATAGTGGTCGAGATTTTGAAGTCACAAAAGTGCATCCATCCATCATAAAAAGGACTCCACACGACTCCAAGGCCTTCTGAAGTGAATCAATATATTTGTGTTAGAAAAATATTCATATTTAAAACTTTATAAACTCTAATTTATAAGCTACAGCAAACTTTATAATGGCAGTGAATAGTGGTCGAGATTTTGAAGTCACAAAAGTGCATCCATCCATCATAAAAAGGACTCCACACGACTCCCAGGGGTTAATAAAGGCCTTCTGAAGTGAATCAATATATTTGTGTTAGAAAAATATTCATATTTAAAACTTTATAAACTCTAATTTATAAGCTACAGCAAAGGAAAACCAGGAACACAAATGGGAAATGCCTGCTTCTTCTAGAAACTCTATGGTTGTTTGTTTATGGCAAACAGTGTTCAATAAACATAAAGAATGAATTTACATTGGACTAAAAATACAGAAAAAGCAGCCTCCTAATTTCACCAGTGACGAAATTTCATACCTTTCGTTTCTTTGGGAAAAAACTAGTTAAATGTGTCAACCAGGTCACATAATTATTTAAATCATTTTTCAAGTAGAGTTCTACATCAAAATCAGACAGCTATGCTTTGTCAAGTATTGTTTCAGTCAAGGGTGAAAACTGTTGGATGTATCAGTTTCATGTTATTTTAAACCAGGTGAGTCATGTTATTATACAAGCAGGACCAACTTTTAAGCAGCTAATGCTGTTAGCCATTGCATAAGCACACCTTTTCAGTATATCCTTGATATAAATTTATTACCAAAAATGGTAGTTAAAGTGACGCTTTGAGACCCAATAACATGAGTCATGCTCCCTGGATTCCCGTTTAAAGATTAATTAAATGAGAACGATTCCCCCTTGTTGTGAGTTCTTAATATAATGTATACTGTGAAACTCTCAAGTGTACCTTGTCTGCTCTAAAGGAACTAAACAATAGGCCTAGTTATGGCATTTTATAGTCCTTTGAGCCTTATATAAAGGTAAATTTAAGACTTTTTAAGACCAAGTAAAGAAAATTCAAGGAATAAACTGTGGAAAACAATCTCTAAATAGGGAGAACACAATGAGTTGTAAACACTTCAAAGACTGAAAATATGACTTCCTACCGAAAAGTGATGTTCTTCCTTAGCATATTTGTCTTGTTTTCCAATGCAAATGTCTTAGGTCTCTTAAATCAAGATCCATTTACTTGAGAAGCAAAATACGATTAGACTTTTTTTCTGTGTATCAAGTTGTAGCAAGTTTGTAAAGAAAAAAGAAAAAAACAAAAACAAAACAAATATCCATTGTAATGTAACTTAATTAATGTATCTTGTAACACCAAAGTAACTTTATTCAAAGGGAAAATAAGTTTTCATTGACAGATTTGTGCATTTTTTAAAACTCATTTAATTTCTCATAAACAGCTTCATATCTTCATTTTGCATCTCAAGTAAATTTGATTTATGGATATTTAGATATGTATAAGACAAGAAAAAATATGAACATACATTTTTTTTAATACCTGCAGCATTTAATGCCATGACTTTATCCATTTAAAACCTTCTGCTCTGATTTAATGCCATTTTAAAGGCCTTAATTTGTGGAGGGGTGAAGTAAGACTTTTTAAGACCTTCAGAAACCCTGTGAGACATTTAAGTGAGATATTACTTTTGCTGGTACTGATGGATACACCAATCAGGGGTGCATTTCCCGAAAGCAACTATGGTTGCAAGTTCCGTCATTGCTAATAGAATTCAATGGAACTAACAACCATAGTTAGCTAACGATAGTTTTGGGAAACGCACCCTAGCTAGCCAAGAACTACTGAAATGGGAGGATTTCTCTCAAAGCTCATAAATAAATACCTGTTATTATTAGATATTGTTAAAGGCAGACACAATGAACTTTAGTGCATGTAAAATACTTGCAATGTCAAAATAACAACTCATTTTTCCCCTAGGCTGCTCATTTTCTTCTCACACCTCCACAACCTGAAACTGAAACAGGTGGACATCTTGACCAAACGTACTATCTAACCAAACATAATTGGCTTTTTTCCTCCCACACATCACTTTAGTTTTAGACTTCAAGTGCATTTTTCTCTTGGTTTTGTTTCTGCCTTGTACAGAACGGCATGCCTGGAGCTGCGGGTGAATGTGTCTCAACTTAGAAACAACTAAAAGACTAATCATGCTTAATTTGTGAACTTCCATTTTCCAGCTAGCTTGAGTATCTCCCTCTCCAATTATCGCTCTGTCAGAGCCAACGTGTAAACAGAAAGATGGAGGTGGATGAACTCTCGCTCAGCTATCTGTGAAGACGTGTTGTAGTACGTTTCATCAGTTTTAGAGTTCACAGCTGCTGCTGCTGACCACCACCATTCATCTGTTTATTAGTAAATTTAATATTTAATATCATCTGATTGCCTTTTCAATATGATCATGAAATATAAAACAACATATGAAGTAGTTTGGTGGCCTGTCAAGACAACAAATCCTTGTGTGCCTTTCATTTTTTCGTATTGATTTTCTTGACGTGGCTGCTAACCTCTAACCCACTCAGACTTGTGTACATTTCTTAGACGTATTAATTTGGTTTTACTTAGGGCTGGGTATCAAGTTCAATACTTTTTAGGCACCGACCGAATTGCCTCGATACCATCGAGTATCGAAAAACGTCTTGTCGTTCGGTACCAAATTTCGATACCTAATGCCGAGTTCACACTGCACGATTTTCAAACTCGTCGGATCGCCGTTGTTTTCACACTGCGTGACTATCTCGGGTAGCATTCAGTTGCTGCTGTGTTCACATTGCACGATGGATCGGCGACAGGGTTTCACACTGCACGACTTCACAATAGGAAGAATTGCCGACAGCTCTGTCTGGTCCGCAAACTACGTTTCACAACAAAACACACACGAGAAGTGATAAGGAAATAACGCGAGAACCCGCGTGCGTCAGTTCTCGAGCAAGACTGTAATTATATATATATAAAAAATATATATATATATACAGCCCGCAAATTGTCTGTGAGCTGATTTCCAGCTACAAGGAGAAAAAGAAAAACAGATTATGCAGGAGGGAGATGCAGGGAACAGGGATTGTTGTGAATCGCGGACAGCTCCAGATATTTGGCATGCCAAATATTTTGCGGCGTCGGCGACATGTCGGCAATTCTCTCAGATCGTGTCTTTGATAATTCACACTGTGTGATTGTCACTCGCGGGAACGAGCACCGATTTGTCACCGATTTCGGCCATTTGTCGGCGATCTCGCAAAACCTGTCGGCGAGTGAAAAGTCGGGCTAAAATCGTGCAGTGTAAACTCGGCATAAGGGGTTAATCTCATCAGCGTCAGTGAGTCAATAAACCTGCAGCACTTGCCGGTGTGTTCGACAAGAAGAGGTGCGGCGCAGATCGATCATCCGCGAGAGCGATTCGAAAGCGCATGGAGCAGTCTGCTCTCTTTAGCTCTCGTGGTACTGTAATACCCAGTGTTGGGGGTAATATATTACTAGTAACGTGAGTTACGTAATCAGATTACTTTTTTCAAGTAACTAGTAAAGTAACGCATTACTTTTTAATTTACAAGAGAATATCTGAGTTACTTTTTCAAATAAGTAATAACATTTTTTTTCAATTTATTGATTGACAGCTCTCCTGCCCCCATTTTGAGAGAAATCAGAAGATGTTACTGCAGTTCTAAAATAAATATATGCATTAATTCATCTCACTCACACAAAAAAACACAGATTCAGTATTGCAACTAAATATAAAAATAATGCAACTCAGAATATGGCGTAAACCTGCAATAATTAAATGTTAAACAACACAAATATCCTTTATGTATTTAATCCCATTCTATTCATTTTGAACGATACCCAGCCCTAGTTTTACTAGTGATTAGCGCTGAGATTATTCCACACTAGGTGCTAAAACACTTTGCAATGAAAAACTTGCCAAATCGGCAATATCTCACTAGGCCACGAGGAAGTGATTTGCTGTGAAATAATAATTGCTTTATATTATGCGGGTCACGGTCTAACTGAGATGTTTAATATGGATCAGATTACCGGTTCGGGGACAGGTGTTAACCTTAGCGGGCCGTCTCCGGTGTGAAAGGAGGCAGAGTTGAGACCCCAGCAGCGTGCTGTCTGAATACATGAATAAAATGCAGCAAACATCAAGCGAACTGGTGCTTTTGAGGGAGTCAAACAGCAGTCCGCAAACTGCTTTTGGCAACACAGTGAATTCACAATGTTGACATGGGCAGATATGACATTGAGAGATGTCACAACAATTTAACACAAAGGATTAGCCTGCAATGTTGGGAAGTCACTTACTAAAAGTACTAATGCTACTGACTGAACTACACATTTATAGTTTCCATAAATGAAAAGTGTAGCTTTTCCATTAATAAACTGCTTTTACCAACAACTAGTGGTGAAGCACAAAAAATTAAATATGTTAATTTTGTACCATTTTATTGCTCTGCCACTGAGAAAATCAAGATAAAAAAAACAACACCTCAAACATGCTTTTTGATTTTTCAGTTCATTCAGATGTTCATTTAAATAAATAATTCACTGACTCAAGTCCTTGTATTTTCTTAATAGTTAATAAAATATGTCAAATTTGTGAACGAATTGGTTAAATCTGAGTAAATATTCTTATTCTTTAAATATTCTTTGTTACGGAATCTGTTCATTCACACTGGTCATATAAATAAATGATTCACTGATTAATTTAAGTCGCTGTCTTTTGAATAATTACTTAAATGCTGAAGATTTGTGAAATAATTAGTTAACAGCATCTGCTTTTCTGAATCAGTTCATTTAAATTGTTCATGTAAATAAATGATTATCTGATCAAATGATTCGGAATCATTTGATGATTCATCTGAATGAACTGATTCATTTATGTTGCGGTCTTAATTAAATATTGACAATTTATTAAATTTGTTAAATGCATCTGGTTATCTGCATTCACTGTTAATGCAAATAAATATCAATGTGTCTTGAGTGTTTAAAATTCATTAAATAATTAGTTAAACGCTTCGGTTCATCTGTATACATGCATACACACAGATATATATATATATAGATAGATAGATAGATAGATAGATAGATAGATAGATAGATAGATAGATAGATAGATAGATAGATAGATAGATGCCTTAAATAACTAACTTCAACATAGTTAGCTTTGTTTGCCAGTAACTTGTAGTGCAGCATCTTCTTTTTCAAAAGCTTGACTGTAGTTGGACTGAAATACTTCAAAGTACACTCTAAAAAATGCTGGGTTGTTTCAACCCAATGTTGGGTCAAATATGGACTAACCCAACTGTTGGGTTAAAAAGCTCATTTAAAAATGTAACCAAAATTTAACCCAACAGTTGGGTTAGTCCATATTTGACCCAACATTGGGTTAGATAGATAGATAGATAGATAGATAGATAGATAGATAGATAGATGCCTTAAATAACTAACTTCAACATAGTTAGCTTTGTTTGCCAGTAACTTGTAGTGCAGCATCTTCTTTTTCAAAAGCTTGACTGTAGTTGGACTGAAATACTTCAAAGTACACTCTAAAAAATGCTGGGTTGTTTCAACCCAATGTTGGGTCAAGTATGGACTAACCCAACTGTTGGGTTAAAAAGCTCATTTAAAAATGTAACCAAAATTTAACCCAACAGTTGGGTTAGTCCATATTTGACCCAACATTGGGTTGAAACAACCCAGCATTTTTTAGAGTGTAGCTTTCCCAACACTGTCAACCTGACATGAATTTTCAGCTCGTGCAGCAGCGAGAGAACGGCTGGTAAATGAGTGCTATGGAAACAAGAGGCTCATGCAGCTGGTCACAGCGTGACCTACATCGCCTCTCTTTAACTATGCAGGGATTCTGTTTATAATCACAAAATCACAACATGAACTCAAACATTCACATGAATCTGTACTGAGACTGACTGCTGGCAGTAAATCCAGTTTTCAGACACAAAGACACAAAAAGATGAAAACAAGATGACAAAGAGAGACCGAAAGAGACGGATATGAAAAAGGGGAGATTAAAGTTTTTCTATTATTCCTTTCTAAGACAGCAGGAAAGATTTTGGCAGCAGTTTCTGAGGATGTCTACAAAGAAATGACTAAATGTTATTGCCTGAAGCTCAACACCTTAAAGGAACAGTTCCCTCTAAATAATAATTTCCCTCCTGTCATCCTTTACTCAATCTCATATCATTACCAATCTGTTTGATTTTCTAGAACAATTTGCAAATGTTACCTGACTGTTACTACTGTTAACTAAAAGTATTAAAATTTAACTTTTTTAATTGAATTGAAATAAAGCTGAAATATATTAGATGCAAAATTGTAAAATTAGAAATGCTGCCTTGGAAGCTAAATGAAATAATATCAGTTTAAGTACCAAAATTATTTAAATTAAAACTGAAATAAAAATACAACTGAATAAGAACAAAAACAAAAAAGAGAAAATCATAACTAAACCAAAAATTAAAAAGAAAAAGGAAAATATAAAAATAAAACCTATTAAAAATCCTAGTAATTTTTATTGTATGGAAAAGAGCAGCTTGAACATTTTGTGTGACATCTCTTTTTGACCTCCACAAAAGAAAGAAAGCCATATGGAATGGCAAAATTTGCACCAAATGTTCTGAACAACCTAACTTTTGGTCTGTTCTTCACACAAAACCATCATATGTCCTCTGCAGACTTGGAATATAAGTTGCACAATTCATATAAAAGAATACTTTTTTTTGTCATTGTGTGAAAAAGAGCAAGCGAGAGATTATTTTGTGTCCCAAAAAGAAAGAAAGTCATATGTAATGAAATGAGGATGAATAACCAATGACAGAATTTTGTTTCTGAGTGAACTATTCCTTTAAGAGAGTCATTTTGATGTCATTACCAAGAGATCACAGTGATATATGCCACATGCTATAGAAGATCTCCACATACTTCAGAAAAAAGTTTTAGCAGTTCATGGGTTCATTTGTTACCATTTATGAAGCAATTTGGGAACTGGCTGATGCCTAGTGAGGTGTAAACTGCTATGATCTCTCTCGAATTAACTCATATTTCCAAGACAGAGTCACAAATCACTCCACACTTCCTGTGACCGGTGGTTTTGTGTATGAGCTTAAACGTTTCACCCGATCTGCGCAAATCGGATCGTGGTGCACTGCGTTTTAAAAAGCGAATCTCTTCTGTAACCTGTTACCTATATACAGCACCTCTGACATATGAATTCATCATTTGGAGATTTTCCTCCTCCCCAAGCCATTCCTCTCCCACTTCCAGCAGTCGTCCATTTCTCATCTCCTTCTCAATTCCTCCTCCAGCATGTAATCTGTTCTTGACCGATTCCTTCCATTTCTTTTGCATTAGTGGCAGTCTCTTCCCGGGATCATTATCTTGACAAACACGCGACCCCTTAAAATAACAGTCTACCTGACGATGCTTATAAAGGACACGCCACTTATTACAGCTGCTTAGCAACCTGCTACAAGATTAAAGGTAATTTCTCAGACAAAATCACATTATACAATTATTTTATAGCATACCTTCCCACTTACCATTTTATCAGTATCTTAAAACACCATTTCATTGGATATGCAGAGAATTGAGCTCTTTTCGAGTGTGGTTCTGATGAGGCTGACATGTTCCAGGTCTCCAAACAAGATTCCACTGATTGACCGTTGGACATGCATGAGTGATTGAGCTCAATTACAGTATCTTCTTTTCTCTGAAGACCATCTCCGCTACCTTTGGAGAGAAGAACGGAGACTGTGTGTGAACTGGAGAGCCAATTAACAGACTCGGCATGAAACTGAAGGCTTGAGAACCTGATTGTCTGCATTCAAATGCGAATGAACCCTGGTGATACAAACACCGCCTCTATCTTCTACAGCTCAAACTTCTGATTGCCATATTGCTGCCGGTAAGATGACTGGTCAAGAACATATATGGATGCGAGATAAGCATTGAGGAAAAGATGAAAAATTGAAGGAAAAATGCAATCACATAATGCAACTTGTGGCATTACAGGCCCGATGCAAAAAAAATAATTACTACATAAATAAATACACTTAATTTAATACTGTAAAGCAAAATAAAATAATTTGAGAAAATAATGTAATTAAAAATATAATTAAATAAACAGACATTTTAAATACTTAGAATTAAAAATGTACTATTTTAAAATGGGTCCTTTATTAAAAGCAGTATTGTTATTACTAACTAAAACAAACTGTTAAAAAAGTGTTTTAGTCATCGAAATAAAGCTGAAAAAATTATGTTAACTAAAAATGAAAAACAAAAACGAAAATAATGATATTATTAGGTTCAAGTACTGAAATTACTAAAAATAAATGAAATAAAACCTCTAGAGATATAAAAAAAGCCAAATAAAAATGTCAAAAGCACATAAGCTGACTAAAACTTAGATAAATAATCTATAATTAATACTTCATTAACACTGTACTAGAGTATGGCATTGTTCTTCTTACAATCAATGTAGTTGGACTGAAATACTTCAAAGTACACTCTAAAAAATGCTGGGTTGTTTCAACCCAATGTTGGGTCAAGTATGGACTAACCCAACTGTTGGGTTAAAAAGCTCATTTAAAAATGTAACCAAAATTTAACCCAACAGTTGGGTTAGTCCATATTTGACCCAACATTGGGTTGAAACAACCCAGCATTTTTTAGAGTGTAGCTTTCCCAACACTGTCAACCTGACATGAATTTTCAGCTCGTGCAGCAGCGAGAGAACGGCTGGTAAATGAGTGCTATGGAAACAAGAGGCTCATGCAGCTGGTCACAGCGTGACCTACATCGCCTCTCTTTAACTATGCAGGGATTCTGTTTATAATCACAACATGGACACCTGAACTCAAACATTCACATGAATCTGTACTGAGACTGACTGCTGGCAGTAAATCCAGTTTTCAGACACAAAGGCGGAAAAAGATGAAAACAAGATGACAAAGAGAGACCGAAAGAGACGGATATGAAAAAGGGGAGATTAAAGTTTTTCTATTATTCCTTTCTAAGACAGCAGGAAAGATTTTGGCAGCAGTTTCTGAGGATGTCTACAAAGAAATGACTAAATGTTATTGCCTGAAGCTCAACACCTTAAAGGAACAGTTCCCTCTAAATAATAATTTCCCTCCTGTCATCCTTTACTCAATCTCATATCATTACCAATCTGTTTGATTTTCTAGAACAATTTGCAAATGTTACTTGACTGTTACTACTGTTAACTAAAAGTATTAAAATTTAACTTTTTTAATTGAATTGAAATAAAGCTGAAATATATTAGATGCAAAATTGTAAAATTAGAAATGCTGCCTTGGAAGCTAAATGAAATAATATCAGTTTAAGTACCAAAATTATTTAAATTAAAACTGAAATAAAAATACAACTGAATAAGAACAAAAACAAAAAAGAGAAAATCATAACTAAACCAAAAATTAAAAAGAAAAAGGAAAATATAAAAATAAAACCTATTAAAAATCCTAGTAATTTTTATTGTATGGAAAAGAGCAGCTTGAACATTTTGTGTGACATCTCTTTTTGACCTCCACAAAAGAAAGAAAGCCATATGGAATGGCAAAATTTGCACCAAATGTTCTGAACAACCTAACTTTTGGTCTGTTCTTCACACAAAACCATCATATGTCCTCTGCAGACTTGGAATATAAGTTGCACAATTCATATAAAAGAATACTTTTTTTTGTCATTGTGTGAAAAAGAGCAAGCGAGAGATTATTTTGTGTCCCAAAAAGAAAGAAAGTCATATGTAATGAAATGAGGATGAATAACCAATGACAGAATTTTGTTTCTGAGTGAACTATTCCTTTAAGAGAGTCATTTTGATGTCATTACCAAGAGATCACAGTGATATATGCCACATGCTATAGAAGATCTCCACATACTTCAGAAAAAAGTTTTAGCAGTTCATGGGTTCATTTGTTACCATTTATGAAGCAATTTGGGAACTGGCTGATGCCTAGTGAGGTGTAAACTGCTATGATCTCTCTCGAATTAACTCATATTTCCAAGACAGAGTCACAAATCACTCCACACTTCCTGTGACCGGTGGTTTTGTGTATGAGCTTAAACGTTTCACCCGATCTGCGCAAATCGGATCGTGGTGCACTGCGTTTTAAAAAGCGAATCTCTTCTGTAACCTGTTACCTATATACAGCACCTCTGACATATGAATTCATCATTTGGAGATTTTCCTCCTCCCCAAGCCATTCCTCTCCCACTTCCAGCAGTCGTCCATTTCTCATCTCCTTCTCAATTCCTCCTCCAGCATGTAATCTGTTCTTGACCGATTCCTTCCATTTCTTTTGCATTAGCGGCAGTCTCTTCCAGGGGATCATTATCTTTGACAAAAACATGACCCCTTAAAATAACAGTCTACCTGACAATGCTTATAATGACAAGCCACTTATACCAGCTGCTTAGCAACCGACTACAAGATTAAAAGAAATATCTCAGACAAAATTATGCAATAATTTTATAGCATACCTTCCCACTTACCATTTTATCAGCATCTTAAAACCCCTGCAGAGAATTGAACTCTTTCCGCGGGTGTATTGATGAGGCCGACATGGTCCAGGTCTCCAAAGAATCCTCCACTGATTGACCGTCGGATGACCGTCTATGAGTGATTGAGCTCAATTACAGTATCTTCTTTTCTCTGAAGACCATCTCCATTACCTTCGGAGAGAAGAACGAAGACCGTGTGTGAATTGGAGAGCCAATTAACACTCAGCATGAAACTGAAGGCTTGACAACCTGCTTGTCTGTACTCCGATGCGAATGATCCCTGGTGATACAAACACTGCCTCTATCTTCTACAGCTCAAGCATCTGATTGCCATATTGCTGCCGGTAAGATGACTGGTCAAGAACATATATGGATGCGAGATAAGCATTGAGGAAAAGATGAAAAATTGAAGGAAAAATGCAATCACATAATGCAACTTGTGGCATTACAGGCCCGATGCAAAAAAAATAATTACAACATAAATAAATACACTTAATTTAATACTGTAAAGCAAAATAAAATAATTTGAGAAAATAATGTAATTAAAAATATAATTAAATAAACAGACATTTTAAATACTTAGAATTAAAAATGTACTATTTTAAAATGGGTCCTTTATTAAAAGCAGTATTGTTATTACTAACTAAAACAAACTGTTAAAAAAGTGTTTTGGTCATCGAAATAAAGCTGAAAAAATTATGTTAACTAAAAATGAAAAACAAAAACGAAAATAATGATATTATTAGGTTCAAGTACTGAAATTACTAAAAATAAATGAAATAAAACCTCTAGAGATATAAAAAAAAGCCAAATAAAAATGTCAAAAGCACATAAGCTGACTAAAACTTAGATAAATAATCTATAATTAATACTTCATTAACACTGTACTAGAGTATGGCATTGTTCTTCTTACAATCAATTGTTAACTGCAGGTCTTACTCTTACAAATGTGCAATCCCATAATGCATTGTAAAAAAAACAAAAAAAAACAAGACGCCAGACAAACCAAGACAAATGTAAAAAAATTTAATTAAAAAGGTAAATAAATGTTTTAAATGATTTTTGAAAAACCCATTGAAATAGTTACAAATGTACTCTTTTGCTAAACGAAATGTGTTGTATTCCTCACAAATCAATTGTGTGTTGAATCTCGTTTACTTCTGTGTCTCTCTCATGAACTGCAGTGCATCTCGCTCTTCAAATATTGTACAAGTACTACTATCTGTCTTCCCCATGTCAACTGGTTAGTACATGATGTTCATGCAGGTTTAGTCCTCAAAAAGAGGCAGATTTTGGCTCTTGGGGTGTTTGGAGGGGTTTCGAGATTGATGGCAAATCTACTAGGATCAATCTACTAGGACCCACAAATATTCCCATGACGGCTAATTACCCGTCGTACACTGCAACGTGGCACACCAGTACTACCAGCGGGAACCAGTACAGATGTGTCGGTGGGAGGGGAACGGGCCGCCCTCGTGTTCTCGTTCTCAGCTGTGGTGCTGCATGGGTTTTCAGATCTCAGCGTTCACAGTACAGTCCTTCGGGCCTCAAAGATCTGCCTTCAAACAACGACGTGTCTCACAGGAACCCGATGGAATTCAAAGAGAAGTTTATTATCCAGGTTAACATTCTCTGAAGCGCTCGTCCCAATTTGTATGTACTTCTCTGGTGGTGGGAAAGTATATAAAGCGGGGCAAGTTGTCACACTAAATGCAGTGAATATTTCTCAGGCTAGGTTTATAATTATACACTGCAAAGAATGAATTCTTACACAGTATTTTTGTCTTGTTGTCCAGTACAAATATCGAAACATTCTTAAATTCTGATGCATTTACTTGAGAGGCCAAATGACTCGATATTAGAGGAATAGTTCACCCACAAAACTATGTAACCATCCTCTGCAGTGAATGGGTGCCATCAGAATGAAAGTCCAGACAGCTGATAAAAACATCTCAATAATCCACAAGTCGATAATCCAAACAACTGCAGCCTATTAAATAATGTCTTGAGAAGTGAAAAGCTGTGTGTTTAATAAACAATGTTTTTAACTTCAGACAAGTTCTTAATCCAGAACATTGCTTTGTCCAGTGAAAACGTCATCTTGTCTGAATCAGGATAGAAATAAGCACAGATCAAGCACCGTTTACATGTGAAAACAGTTCTAAACAAATAGGTTGGTGGATTTTGATTTGAGAGGACAACGGAGGAAACCTTAATGATAGATGTTCATTGATGGACTGGAGTGGTGTGGATTATTGAGCTGTTTGGACTCTCATTCTGACGGCACCCATTCACTACAGAGGATCAAATGGTGAGCAAGTGATGCAATGTTAAATTTCTCCAAATCTGTTCTGATGAAGAAACAAACTCATCTATGTCTTGGATGACCTGAGAATGAGCAAATTTTCAGCAAATTTTAATTTTTGGCTATTATTTTTTTTCTAAAAACAAGAAAAATATCCCTGAATGGGATAAGAAAAATAATCCTGCATTTCCTTTGAATTGATTTTTCTTACTCCATTGACAGATATTTGAAATAAATGTTAACATTATTCTGTACATCTTTCAGAAAACAAGGCATTTTCCTTAAATGTGTCTTAATTTAAGAATGTTGAGATATTTGTAATGTAAAACATGACAAAAATATTAAGTAAGGAAATAATTTTTTTGAAGTCTTGGCTTCAAAAACAGCAAACATCTCCAATAGCACCCATATCATCACACCACACTGGGTGAGTTGTCACTGTGGGAACCTGCCAGAAAAATATAAACAGTAAAACATGAATATCAATTAAAAAGACAAAATAAGTGTAAATAGTAGCAAACAAAAATATCAATCTAAAAACAAGAAAAATATCCCTGAATGTGATAAGAAAAATAATCCTGCATTTCCTTTGAATTGATTTTTCTTACTCCATTGACAGATATTTGAAATAAATGTTCACATTATTCTGTACATCTTTCAGAAAACAAGGCATTTTCCTTAAATGTGTCTTAATTTAAGAATGTTGAGATATTTGTAATGTAAAACATGACAAAAATATTAAGTAAGGAAATAATTTTTTTGAAGTCTTGGCTTCAAAAACAGCAAACATCTCCAATAGCACCCATATCATCACACCACACTGGGTGAGTTGTCACTGTGGGAACCTGCCAGAAAAATATAAACAGTAAAACATGAATATCAATTAAAAAGACAAAATAAGTGTAAATAGTAGCAAACAAAAATATCAACCTATTAGTATATAATTTGGGACAAACTCATGCATGCTCCTTAAAATGGATACTATGTAAACTGGGACACACTATCTCTTTCCAGACATACCAGACAAACCTTGACCCCTAGAGCCAGACAAGCACCGAATCCAAAATTACCAGCATAAATCAAACAGCATTAAATTTATGCTGCTCATTTCAGCAGGGGCTGTACTGTAAATATAAATATATAAAATTGTAATATAAAATAATAAAAATTCTATATATTAAACTAATGACAGTAAAATGTGTTAATTTAAATACATAATTCAAACTATGAACATTTATTAATATTATTCTATTTTTGATATTAAGTAGTTGTTATATTTAATAGGTACATATTTACAAAATTTCCCAAAAATAATATAAAATAATAAATACATAAAAGTAAAATATTTTTAAACAATTAATTTAAATATAATTCATATTACGACTACTTATATTTATAACACGATTATTCATAATAATAATAATTTTTCAGAAAACAAGACATTTTGCCCTTTCTTACTATTTTTTTAACACATACTGTACATGCTTAACTGAAGCTACAAACAAATGTAATGTAAAGTATTTATACTATCTCCTCTAAGGATGTTGTTATCAATCTTAGCGCACACTTTAATTACAAGCAAAATGGAATTGGGACAGAGAATTCAGTGGTTTCTCTGGGGATTATTAAATCTAATTCATGCTACAGGCTCTACACCCCAGACACTATCTACTGTACCCTCCCCAACTTTCCATGAGATTTAATCTGGAATATTTTGTTCTCGTAAATTAGCTGACGCTTGCATTATACAAGAAAACGCATAAAGAAATAAAATATTCCTAGACTGGAAGTTGCCATCATGAGGTCTTAATACTTAATCAATATATTTCTAACATACTGAATGCATTTTAGATGCCCCGAGACCAAAATTATCATTTGCGATTCAATTTTAACATCAAAATAAAGGAATTGCACAGCTCAGACAAATATTTCCATAAGATATGCTCAAAGGATTGAACATTCAGTCCTTCTCAATGAAAGCTGTGTGGAGGAAAATAAAACAGATATTCTAGCAGCCCAATTAAATTTGTCTGTGAGTTCGATATTTCGTCTTCACTGCTCCCCTCCGTCAATACAGCGTGAGTTCAGCATCATTCGGCCAGTAAACTGCTGTTTCATGCATTGGCAATCCAATAACGCATATACAAACCAGTATGATGGAACACAGCCATGCAAGACAGCACAAAACTACAGCGAAGAAAGAAAGAAAATATTATCCTCGACTGTCCTTTAAAATATTGTATGTGCATCAGCAAGTCAGTGGCGTCAATGGTTTATTACATCTTAAAAACATATCTACCCAAATGCAGGAAAAAGACATCATGACAGTCAGCGGAGATGGTCTTTGGGCTCAGATGGTGTATCGATGGTTAAATGACACATGCCGCTAACTAGACAAACCTTGACCCCGAAGAGCTAGACAAACACCAATCAGAAATTAGCAGCATAAATCAAACAGCATCAGAGGCGTCATGCCCATTCAAAGTGAGGGGGTACGTGCCCTCTAACCCTGTTGAAAAAAACCAGCATATTCTGGTTAGGTATGTTTTGACACTGGGATGCTGGTTTAAGCTGGTCCTTTGCCAGCACATAAACCAGCAAAAGGACCAGCATAAACCAACATCCCAGCGTCAAATCATCCATAACCAGCATACGCTGGTTTTTTTCAAAAGGGCAGATTTTTGAGCCAAGTGGATTTTAAATGCAGCTTTCAAAAGACAAAAAATAGCCGATTAATATTTTCTATATTTAATAGGATCACACCGGCTTGATTATAACGTTCAGCACATCATATCATCAGCTGCTAAATTCAAATCTACATTCGCTACAGACGCATTTTTTTACAGCACTGCGCATTAACCAATCACACACGATGCTGTTGAGCTTATGAATACAATGACCAATCACAGGTGTTCAGATGAGTCATCGCTCAAATACCGGTGTTTTCTTCACTGCTCGCTGACTGAATACCTCTTTCTGGCGAATTCTCTCGTCAGAAACAACAAAGTGCAAATGTGTGTACGAATCTGTAAGATATTAATTTCACAGTGTAAACCGCTTCAGTGATTATAACGGGAGTTTTTGAGAGTGCTTGAACTAGACTGTCAGTGAATGTTCTTTGCTCTCTTTCTGTACAATGAAAGTGTCATGATTAGTCTAACTTGCAATGTTTTTATTCAAATTAACTTTCAATGTTAAGTTCACATTAAATATAAACACGGCATGACATCCATATCTGTTAATTAAGTAAACAGACAGGTTTTATGCATAGTTAATAGATTACATTATTAGGTTACTTTGACCATCGCCCACTATAGATCAACATAATCTATAAAGGTGAGAAACAAGATATTTCATGATATAGTTAATGCGTTTGGGGATGTTTCGAATAAAAAGGAAAAAATAAATAAAACATAAGTGCTGTTGTGGCTGCTGTGTGTCACATGACGAC
>NW_015505497.1:514103-514930 GCF_001515645.1 Sinocyclocheilus grahami
TCATCCATAACCAGCATACGCTGGTTTTTTTCAAAAGGGCAGATTTTTGAGCCAAGTGGATTTTAAATGCAGCTTTCAAAAGACAAAAAATAGCCGATTAATATTTTCTATATTTAATAGGATCACACCGGCTTGATTATAACGTTCAGCACATCATATCATCAGCTGCTAAATTCAAATCTACATTCGCTACAGACGCATTTTTTTACAGCACTGCGCATTAACCAATCACACACGATGCTGTTGAGCTTATGAATACAATGACCAATCACAGGTGTTCAGATGAGTCATCGCTCAAATACCGGTGTTTTCTTCACTGCTCGCTGACTGAATACCTCTTTCTGGCGAATTCTCTCGTCAGAAACAACAAAGTGCAAATGTGTGTACGAATCTGTAAGATATTAATTTCACAGTGTAAACCGCTTCAGTGATTATAACGGGAGTTTTTGAGAGTGCTTGAACTAGACTGTCAGTGAATGTTCTTTGCTCTCTTTCTGTACAATGAAAGTGTCATGATTAGTCTAACTTGCAATGTTTTTATTCAAATTAACTTTCAATGTTAAGTTCACATTAAATATAAACACGGCATGACATCCATATCTGTTAATTAAGTAAACAGACAGGTTTTATGCATAGTTAATAGATTACATTATTAGGTTACTTTGACCATCGCCCACTATAGATCAACATAATCTATAAAGGTGAGAAACAAGATATTTCATGATATAGTTAATGCGTTTGGGGATGTTTCGAATAAAAAGGAAAAAATAAATAAAACATAAGTGCTGTTGTGGCTGCTGTGTGTCACATGACGACCCCCCCCACCC
>NW_015505497.1:514955-518212 GCF_001515645.1 Sinocyclocheilus grahami
TAAAAATAATGAGTGCATGATGCCCCTGAACAGCATGGAAATTTTTTATGCTGGTCATTTCAGCAGGAACTGTATTATAACTATAAATATGATTTAAAATTATATAATAATAATATAAAATAAAAATATAACAGTATAAACATATATATATATATGAAAATAATTTATTTGATTATTCATTTGATTTGATATTATTATTATTTACATTTTTACATTACGTTTTTATTTTATTTAATACATATTACATTTACAAAATTGTTCCATCTGAAAATTATAATAATTATTATTAATAATAATGATAATTATAATACTATAAAAAATAAACATAGTTTTATTTTAAAAATAATTTAAATATATAATTCACATTAAGGGAAACATTTCTTAGGGTATTTATTTGTTTACATTAAATATTTATTGTATTTATTACATATTATATGTACAATATTGTTCCATCTGAAAAGTATTATTATTATTATTATTAACATTTAATAAAATAATTTAAATATATAATTTCTATTAAGAGTACATTTTAAATAGTTTACATTTAACATTTAATATATTTAATACATATTATCTTTACAATATTGTCCTATCTGAAAATTATATTATTATTATTATTAGTAGTAGTAGTAGTAGTAGTAATAATAATATAAAATAATGTTTTAAAATAATTAGTACAATTAATAATTTAAATATATAATTCATAGTATGAGTAACATTTACTATTATTATTATTATAATAAATGTTTGTTTTAAATATTTAACATATTTTATTTGATACACTTTTTATCAATAATAATTGTCATCGTCATCATTATCACTGGCACATTATTGGAGTTCTATCTACTACAGACATGTTGTATAACAGATGTGAGAGAGAGTTATAAAGCGTCTGGATGTAAACAGCAGGGCTAAAGTTGGGAAGAAAGTTTTTGCAATTCCCCAGCTTCTGTGTACAACAAGATAAAAGTTTTGCTTATCTCGTTTCCACAGTGCATTTGCAGGCTGTGCAACCTCATCTTATTTTTTCTTTCTTTTTTTAATTATTAAGCCTGGAGATGTTTGATGGAATTGTTTTTTAAGAGAATGACTTCTCCCAAGGGTGCCCTTAGACTACACTGGTAATTAAGAGAATATTAAATTTAGGTGGTTTTCAGTCTAAACAGCATTCTAATACTCTTTGCTCCTGAGCTGGAGTGATATTTCACATTAGGCATAAATCAACGTCTCATAACAACAGTGCAGTAATTTTTGATTACCATCTATCTAACAGCAGCTGCTGCTGGGAGCACAAGTCTTATCAAACCTACACTGTAAAAATGATTTTTAAATAGCCTAAAACAAAGATTACTGGAGTACAGTACATTTTGCAAGAAACAAATCCAGTCTTTCTACTTCAGAATTTCATGTTTAATTGAGTGTACTTGACATTTCTTTGTAATTATTTGTGAAACTTACTAGCAATTTCTAAGTGAAAATCATGTGGATCATTTTGATGTTTTTATCAGCTTTGGACTCTCATGAGGGTGAGCCTAAACTTTTATTTTTGGGTGAATTATCCCTGTAATGGACTCAAGGTCATTCCAACTGAGTAAACTTTTATAGTGGTGAACGGAAAATACAAACAGCAAATATATAATTTTGCGTTTCCATTTGCTCCAAAAAGAAAAGGAAAAAAACTACAGCGTTTCTATGACTTTCCAAAAGAGAAAAAAATATCTAGAGAAATTATTATTGTGGTCAGAAGAGAGAAATATGAAATTTGCCGTCATTCCCTCTGCCGTTGCATTAAAACAACTATGCTAACCGTAACTAGTTTTCTGTAGTAACACAAAGTGTAGTGTTATATATATATATATACTAATGCAACTATATGTGTCGTCAAACCCACTTGTGCAAGCCGTCCACTCTAATTACGACAGTGATGTATTTACACATAGTGAATTCCACTCACTTAACCGTGGGGGCTCCAAAGACGCAAAAATACACAAAACTACATACAGTTGCTTTAAAATGAATATATAAATACGTTGCTAGATTTATGATAGTAGCCTAAGTGTGGAAACACTTCAGCACAGCCTGTGAAAAAAGGATCCATTAGGTGGACAAAAGTGAATAATTCACATTCAGAGAAAGCTGGACGAATCAAAATACAATTTTGGAATGTCTATTCAATGCACCCAATACGGCAAAGTCTTTGAATTATCATCATTTGAGGGCTTTTCTCAGAAAATAAGCAATTAAATCACCACCATATGATTAATTAATCAGCGTGCAATTAATTTGGTTCAAATGTTTAATTAACAATGCTTAAACATGTTTGTGTGAGCGTCAGATCTTTTATCTGAAGAGCCAGGGCCGCTGCTGGCCAAATGGGTGCCCTAAGCAGAATTGTATTGTTGTGCCCCCTCCCCCAAATATTATGTATAATATATATATATATATTAAAAAAACACCTACTATAGGGGTCAAAACAGAACTTTAATATGCATCATATGAGTGAGCGGAGGCCGGCGGCCTTGAGAACGGCGCGGCCGGTGGAATCAACGAAGGTGCGGCCGGCAGGCATGCGGCAATCACATGTGACGACACCGGGCTGGACTCCGCTCCATCCATGGTGAAAGCCGATCCGGCGATCCACAGCACAAAGTTGATGTATTCCCTCAGGGACCAGCACGGATCAGCTCCAGGCATGACGAAGTGGATATCGTCCTCTTTTGGAAGGCCAAACAAAGTAGTTTCGCTTTCACAACTAAACACAGAGCATCTCTACAACATGGCGCCGGCGGCAACAACAACACTACAGCAAGAATAAAAGTTATGCCTTCTTTCTTTGCGTGAACATTTGGGCGGCGTTATGCAAATCTTCCCACACAGTGACGTAGACATGTGGGGGCGTGTTAGAACGAGCTGTTTTAGGAGGGCGTGGACAAGTCAACTTTTATAAAGAATATCTCTTTGGATTTGAGACTTTAGTTTTTGCATCTTTACAGATCTTCTTTATGCACCAAGAGCTTGTAACACTCCAAAGAGAAAGGACAAATTGAAATCGCATCATATGACCCCTTTAATAAAATATACAAGTTAACAATGGCAAGATATGAGACTTATAATACATTATAGCTATCCATTGTAAGTTAAGTGGCTATGGCTATTATTAATACAGTTGTCTGATTGATTTTATAGCCTCAAGCATTCAGAAATCACGCAAAAGAAAACTAAGCAACTAAGCAGTTATAAAACCATGGTTAATTTTT
>NW_015505497.1:529123-545400 GCF_001515645.1 Sinocyclocheilus grahami
GGCCGCTGCTGGCCAAATGGGTGCCCTAAGCAGAATTGTATTGTTGTGCCCCCTCCCCCAAATATTATGTATAATATATATATATATATTAAAAAAACACCTACTATAGGGGTCAAAACAGAACTTTAATATGCATCATATGAGTGAGCGGAGGCCGGCGGCCTTGAGAACGGCGCGGCCGGTGGAATCAAAGAAGGTGCGGCCGGCAGGGATCCGGCAATCCCCAGGGGCGACACCGGGCTGGACTCCGCTCCATCCATGGTGAAAGCCGATCCGGCGATCCACAGCACAAAGTTGATGTATTCCCTCAGGGACCAGCACGGATCAGCTCCAGGCATGACGAAGTGGATATCGTCCTCTTTTGGAAGGCCAAACAAAGTAGTTTCGCTTTCACAACTAAACACAGAGCATCTCTACAACATGGCGCCGGCGGCAACAACAACACTACAGCAAGAATAAAAGTTATGCCTTCTTTCTTTGCGTGAACATTTGGGCGGCGTTATGCAAATCTTCCCACACAGTGACGTAGACATGTGGGGGCGTGTTAGAACGAGCTGTTTTAGGAGGGCGTGGACAAGTCAACTTTTATAAAGAATATCTCTTTGGATTTGAGACTTTAGTTTTTGCATCTTTACAGATCTTCTTTATGCACCAAGAGCTTGTAACACTCCAAAGAGAAAGGACAAATTGAAATCTCATCATATGACCCCTTTAATAAAATATAAAAGTAAATAAATAAATAGTCATTATATTGTATTATTTACAAATTACAATTGTAGCTCTAGACAGTTATAAAAGTAAATAAATAAATAGTCATTACATTGTATTATTTACAAATTACAATTGTAGCTCTAGACAGTTACCTATGGCTATTATTTTAGTATTAATACAGTTGTCTGATTGATTTTATAGCCTCAAGCATTCAGAAATCACGCAAAAGAAAACTAAGCAGTTTTACTACGATAAAACCATGGTTAATTTTTTGGGTTAAGGGTTGTGATGTCCACATGTTTTTGTTGAAGAAATTATTGAGGCTGTCGCATTTCTTTTGCAAAAAGGTGGCCAAAAGTTAAAGATTAAGTGGGTATTTGAATGAAATGTTTGGTCAATATTAAAGGAATTGATCATCCTGTAAGTTTAACAGCAGCAGTCAGGCCTTTGGCTCCCTTTGCAAGCATTTGTAATAATATGTAATATACATAAAGTGTTTACTTTGTATTAAATTATGTATTTTAACAGTGTTATTCAATGAAACCTGCACTTAATTATTAATAAGGCAATCATTATTGCCTTATTGTTTTATATAATGCATTTTAAGTCATTTTAAAGGCTGTTGTTGGCTTAGGTCTGATTTTATAACCACAAAAAAATATTATCTTAATACTTCTTTGTAAACTATTATTTGAAGTAACAAAACCATGGTTAATTTGTGGCTACCATCCATGGCTACGAGACCATCATTTTTGGTTTTATTCGTAAAACCATGGCTAATTTTTTGTAAGGGAACATGGAAAGTCAGAGAGAACATTAGATGCGTTGTTGGTGGTTAAATTATCATCGACATTAAAACACGTTATTAACACAGGATTATGAATGTATAGGCTACCTGAAAGTGATGCAAGGGCTTCATCTTTTTTTCTTTTTCTTTTCTCGGTGCTGGATCGCTGATGTCTTTTGTCCATCAATTATGATCATTTGCATTTAGCCGCAAACTTTTTTTTTTTAATGGAATGGCTTGTCACATGTGCTTAGCCTACTGCGTTCACCGTAAAATGCATTTTTTATAATTATGTATATATGATCATCTTTAGATTTTAGATTTATGTATATGTATATGTTCATTTTAATATTCATATGGAACGAAAGTTTTTTTGAGCAACTGGTATGGTGCCCTACGCAAACTGCGTACGCTGCGCGGTACTGTGAAGAGCGCAGATGCAGGTTCTTAACGGGGTCATGTGGGTTCAGTCTGTCAGGCCTCTGCCTCTCTCTCTCGTCCATCTATTCAGCACTAATAGCCCCTGCTCGTGTGCGCACTGAACCGTAGCTCTGCGCCTGCCCTGCTAAAGACAGCCATGCATTATGGAGCATGAACCACCGAATCAGGTCACGGCCCGCTGCTCAGGGGTGCTGTCAAAAATGCAATATGAGATATTCTAATGTAGATGTGAGATATTTTCCAAAGCCTTCTGCGACACCAGTTGCATTAAAAGAGCAGGAGTTTCATCAGGATTCTGTGGTAGTTTCATATATGGGACATGAAATGATTCAATTGAGGTATTGTGGGTAAACACACTGGACAATGGCGGAACATTTTGTCATGTACAAGTGGTGATTGTTCGTTTGCTTTGGATAAGTGCATTCACTTCATATTCAAAAACATTTCAAAGCACACAATAGACTGAAAAAAATGCATCACAAAAGTGAAGTGGCAATTTTGCTGGTCCTCGGGCCCCTGAAGAGGTTTAGTCATGCAAAAACAGTGTTATTAGTAAATTAAACTGGGTTATGATTTTGCGCATGCACACTAAATACAGAGGTGCAAATATGTTCTCCTGCATCTTCACTCTGACCAAAGAAAAAACAACAAATTTATTTCCATGATGGCACTTGAAAGCTGCAGGAAAAGTTATTTTCCTGCCCAAAATTAATTAATAATGAACACAATTAGCATATTTAGATAAGACTCCTTGTTGACTTATTCAGATGGAGTCATCCTGACAGCTTTCTTCAAAACACATCTGCATAGTGTGTGCTGAATGCCAAAATAATTGTTTGCTCAATTAGCTCAATCCTTGGAGCAACAAGAAGTCCGGGTCCTTCATTCATCCGACAATCTGCCTGTTCCTTATGCATTCAGCTCAAGCAGCGAGTCCCAACACACAACGCTCATTTAAACACCTGAATCCTCTCGAAAAACCCTCGCTCACTTCACTCATTAGCTATAGCTGCTGATTTGTGTAAGAAAATCAGTATATTCTGAATTGTTTCAATCAGCATTGGGAAATAACAAACTTCAGTAGCTTTTCACAACAGTATTGTATCATGATAAAGTGCTGCATTGATTTTCAATATCATATTATTTTTGCACATGGCTTCACAGTCAAACACACACACACACACACACACATTTACATAGTAATACATAACATTTACATAAATGTGCATACACATCAGCCTAATAAAATTTATTTTTACTAACTTTTGTTGTATTTTGAAATTTTTTTAGTGTTAATTTGTCTGTATTTTGGCCAAAAGTGATGGTACAAACAGTTTTTCGCTACTCAAGACTTTAATTGACGGACTGGTATGGAAGCCCGTTTCCGCCACTGAATAAAAAAAAATTAAAAAAAGGTTATTGCGACTTTTTATCTCACAATTCTGACTTTTTTTTTAGAGAATTGTGAGATATAAACTCGCAATTGCGAGTTATAAAGTCAGAATTGCGAGATATAAAGTCAGAATTGATGGCACAAATGGAGTGATGACCTTTTTTATTTTGTATTCAGTGGCGGAAACGGGCTTCCATAGACTGGAGTCGTTTGGATTACTTGTAGATTATTGTGATGTTTTTATCAGTTGTTTGGACTCTCATTCTGATGGCACCCATTCACTGCAATATATATTCAATGTAGCATACACTGTAAAAAAATTCTGTAGTTTTTACAAAATAAATTTGGCAGCTGTGGCTGCCAGAATAATTTTGTAAAAAATACAGAAAACTGTAAACACATTTACGGCCAAAAACTGTAAATTTTACAGTATAAAACTGTAATTTTCAAACAAGAAAATTTTAATGTGAACCAGTAAATTCAACAATGCACACTGCTATTAAAATCTGTTTTGTACCTTTAACATACTAACAACCACCATAATAATGCAGGTGGTAAAAGAGAAAGCCACATGAAGAATCAAAAAGCTCATCACAAGTAGCTTCGCCACAAGCAGAAGTATATACTAATATATAGAAGGTGCACGAGTCATTCATGCAAACACTAAACACCATCATGGTAACACACATGATACTTAAATAATGCATCAAACTTTCATTAAACAACAGAAGATGCAACAGAAAGCCCAAATATACTGTACATAACTAATAACAAAAACTAAAAAAAAAAACATGATTATTTAAACAAAATACTTTCAAATGTGGAGTGTCATGCAGGGAATTCTGGGAATATCAGTTTACAGTTTTTGACTGTAAATTATACATTGATCTGTTATTTTTACTTCTAAAAACTGTAAAATTAACAGCATTTTACTGTAAAATTACATGAAATGTCTGGTTAGATATTTTACAGTTTTTCCCTGTATATAGTACGGGAACTTACTGTTAACCTGTTTTTTTGCGTAGCGTTTTTACAAAATGTTACAGTTAAAATTACACTTATTTTTTTACAGTGTAGCTACCTTTTGCTTTTTCTGCTATTGATTAAATCTCCCTGTGCCTGTATGTTTAGTCTTCAAAAATAAAAAAAAATAAAACACATCAGTCTTCTTCAATCCTGCCACACGCTTGTGTAACAAGACTGCAGTCTGTTTTATTTAATGCTGTTTCTTCCTCTTTTGCTCTGAGATATTCTGTATATATATATATATATATATATATATATATATTTTTTTTTTTTAATGCAGCAACCTGGGAATTCAGAATGTGTTGCATGTCACGCGTGCAGCTCGTGTGTGTGGTTTCATACAGGACAGATGAGTTTCTGTACTGCAGGTTTCTACTCTATGTGGTCTATATGGAAATGTACAGTACACACATTAATCTCTGTCAAATATTTTCAGTGTACATTAGGCCAGCAGCGCGTCTGAATCAGTCAGATAACAGTGAAATGGCACACACATTCTGAGCACATCGATTCTATGTCGGTGATACGTAAAGACACATTTAAACATGCTGACAGCGCAGATAGTGCAGAAGTGGCTCTGAATTGCACATTTCAAAAACATGTTTAAAGGAAACATCTTAATTAAAAAAGTCAGATACATGGAAACAACGTAATAGATTCGGCAAGAGAAGTTTGTTGCTGAGAAAGACATGTTGAGAGTCAAGAATTACCTGCTTTGTAAATCTATTTTATTTCCTTTACTGTTCAGTTTTGCAGGATTATAAGAAGTGTATAGTAGTAGCAGTAAAATACTGTAGACACAGTAATATTGTGAAATATTATTGCAATTTATTATTACAATCTGTTTCCTATTTTAATACATTTTAAAATGTCATTTATTCCTGAATTTTCAGCGTCATTAGTCCAGTCTTCTGTGTGAAGATTTATTGAAACATTTATTATTATTATTATTATCATCAATATTGAAAACAGTTGTGCTGCTTCATGTGTTTGTGGAAACCGTGATACATTTTTTCAAGAATCTTTGATGAACAGAACATTCAAAAGAACAGTATTTATTTTTGAAATATAATTTTTTTTGTGACATAATAAACATCTTTGAAGTATTTAAAACTATTAATTTCATTTAAAAAAAAAGTCTTACTGACCCCAAACCTTTAGTGCATGTTTTCATATTTCCTTCAGTTAAGATTAAACATGTTAACTACATTTAACTACGTGGAAATGCTGTCATCATTTACTTACCCTCATGTTGACTTTCTTTTTTTCTGTGGGACACAAAAGGAGAAATTTGCTATTTTCCATGCTATTACAATGAATGGGGACTAGAGCCTTCAAACTTCAAAAAGTAAAAACACAATATCAAAATATCAGTCCATATGAATGAAAGTTTTGCTTCAGTTAACACCGAAACATAACTTTTCACACTCTGAGAGCCAGTGATTCCTCACTGCTGACTAAAAAATGAATGATCTAATATTGGGATTCCTGTGCTTTAGACTAACAACAGCCATGTCAAGGTGAGACCTGTGCATGGCTCTTTCATTATGTAAAAATCAGATATCACCTGAAGCCCTTTATGTTCATCGTGACTATGAGAATAGCCTATCTGAGCATCTGTCGAGATGAATATCAAATGTGAAACTCAATGAGGTGGCCTTCAAGCTTGTCTGCTTTAAGGGCCATATCATTTTCATTCTTCAGCTCAATGTTTTCATAAAGCGAATCAGGCGAATGACACTAATAATACAGATGTCTGATCAACAGTTGCTGAAGTTCAGCAGTGGCTGTAACCTTCACAGCGCTCCTGATCTTCATTTACATTCACATATGATCCGATCTGTCCCCTTCTCCTCCGCTTTGATGACTGACAGCCCTGCCGCTAAATAAAAGAGAAACCCATTTCAGAATTTTCTTCGAGGAGTAGATCGATTAAACCCTCTCTGCCTCGTCTCCTTCAAAGACCCTTCTGCTCTTGAAAGTCAAGGGAAGCCTACAGCATGGACAGATTTACTCCGAGCAGGAGATGAGGCATGCCGAATCATAATGGCCTCCAAATAATGAAAGATGCCATGAACAAATGCTCAGCAGAGCTTTCTCCAAACACATCGATGTGACATCGATGCGCGAGTACATTTCCCAGGAGGTCATTAGCTTTACTCTAGATGAAAGACAAGAACGGTCCATGAGATGCTGACAAAAGCTTCAGAGCAGAAATGGGAACCTAAACCAAGACACAACGAGGCCACATATCACACCCTTAAATCAGAAGAAAAATATATGTATATGAAAAATAAATAAAATAAATGTACTATATTTGCATGTTTTTATTACAACTCAACACAATGTTTTACTCCTTAATGCATCCATATACACACACACACACACACTACAGTTCAAAAGTCGGTAAGATTTTATTCATTTATTTATTGAAAAAAGTCAACTAAGGCTGCACTTTATCCAAAAAAGTATAAGTTTTTAAACATTAAAAAAAAATGAAAATAAATGTTTTCTATTGGAATATATTTTAAAATGTAATTTATTGTGATGAAAAGCTGCATTTTCTGCATCCATTCTTGGCAGGATCTCAGATCTACCCAGAATGATGCTTTTTTAAAATTTGATCTGACAATTTAAAAAAAAAATTTGAAACCTGCTGAAGATATGAGGGCATTTAAAAAAGACACAGCAAAAGACATGCAAAAAAAAACCAGCACTGCAAAGTTAAAAGTGCAGGAACTTGAAGAAGACTCACAAGAGATCACAGCAGAACACTAAAACTCTGTATCTACTGTTCAAATGTATGAAAGAGAAGAGCAAAAGATGATGAACAGGACGGAACACATCACATGAAATATATTCATGAGTAAAGGGTGCTTGAATGAGAGCGAAAAATGAAGAGGCATAAAGAAAAAGCACATAGACACATTAAGTATTTACGCATTTAACTATTCCTGACTGGCCTCAAAAGCTTTTAAATATGTATGCAAGGACACTTCTGCTTACCTGTTAAGAACACCTAAGTGCCTAGACAACGTGAAAGAGACAAAAACAGGCAGAAAACCTGAAAATAAGCAGAATCATGTTGTGGAATATTTATGGAATGTTTGTTTGTATCAGCATTCAGATCCATTTATGCATGTCACATGAACACATATCCTGATTGTAAAACAAAATGCACTGGAGTACTGGATTCTGCAATGTAAAAAATATTTTTGTAGGTTGTAAATAAAACAATGATTATTGGAGTACTTTTTGCAGGAAAATGCTATTTCAGTTTTCTACTTCGAAATATCACGTTTAATTTAGCTAATATGTTACTTGCCATTTCCTTGTAACAATTTGTCAAATCTGCTGGCAATTTCTGAGTGAAAAATTGTTGGGACACTATTTTTTCTTTAACTATAAGGAGGAGATGAAGAAAATTAGAAAACAAAAAAGAAATTATGGTAACACCTTACAACAAGGCTCCACATTAGTTAACTAACAATGAAAAATATTTCTAAAGCATTTATTAATCTTAACGTTAACTTCAACATTGACTAAAACATTATTCAAGTCAAAAGGGATATCTGTTAATATTATTTAATGGAATTTAGGTAACAAACTAACATTGAAAAGCTCTGCTTTTTAACATTAACAAAGATTTATAAATACGGTAACAAATGTACAATGCTTGTTAGTTTATGTATGAACTAAAGTTAACTATAGAAAACTTAATGTAAAGTATTACTGAAATTTTGCATTAATTATATATATACACTGTATATATATATATATATATACAGTGTATATATATATTTAAAAATCTCTAAATCATTAAAATAATTTTTACATATTGTTTGTAAAGTTAATGCTGTAAATTAACTGTATTAAGTGAGCATACATTTAACAGTAAAAAACAAATAGAACCATGATGCATTAATACTTTTATTTATTTAGGATATTCATTGATTCATTCATTGTGTTACATTGCATTACACTAATCAGGAGGAGTTTTTTGCATTGTGGTAATCAAAATTTGGGGAAAATGTGCTTATATTAATGAAAATTATGTTAAAATGCAAAACCTCTTTTTGGTAACCTAATGGTGATACTGTCATATCACTCCACAGTTTCTTTCTTCTCACATTATTTTATTTATTTAAATTCAAATTAATATTTCATGTTTATTTGGTATGTATTGGCTAGCATATAGAAAGTGACACTGCAAAATAAATAAATAAACCCCTTCAGGTTGACGCCTGAAATGACTGACTGATTTATTGCTCATACAGCTTGATTTGTTTACGCTGCAAAAACTCACTTTTTATGAGTCATTTTATCACCCAAACATATAAGATCAGGCCTGGCTGACCTCCTGCTCATACGGATGACGAAAAACCCCTCGCTGCATTACAACCACAAACCCTCACTCCTTCCAGCAGGACCTGAGAAAACACACACCACAACAAATCTCACTCCTCACATCCCACCGCATGCTGAAAATTCAGCCCACGTGCCGCTCTTCTCCAACACTGAATCAATTCACATCCACAGCTGGAAAAACACTATACCAATTACAGAAGCCATCCGCAGCAGGCCTGCTGACACTGAGCCACGGCAGCAAGCTACAGGATGATCTCAGCGACAAGCTCAGACTAAACAGACACCTGTGCATGCAACCGCACATATCTAAGACTTATTTCTGACCTCTCAAAGCCTGGGGAGCGAAGGAACTGACGTCCGTCCCAAAAGATGGAATACAATAACATATAGGATCATATTATGTTCCGAGATCATGTAGGACACTCTGTAGGGATCGAATTAGTAAGAACAGATGTGCGCAGTATACATACTACATACTATGAATTCACTTTTATTCAAGTTAGTTAGATTATATTCTGTTTCTGTTATGTAAGTCATCTCCAAAGGCATGATTTCAGACATCATTTGAAGTCCACAAACGCCTCAAGTTACTGTACCGCAGGGACAGCCAGCATTATGCAACTTAGTTGAATTAATCTGTTCCTTTTGTCCTCATTTCTTGCTTTCTGAACACATTCACACTTCATTGCTCAGGTCCAGACTGCCAGAGTTTTAGCGTTCACTGAATGGAGAATAACATGTAAAAAGACATTTATACTCTTAATGCAGATGGAGGTTTTAGCGTCCACCTGCCACATCTGACTATATAATGCTGTATGTACTTAATAAATGGAACTGATATTAAATTTCTTGCTGTTAAAGCACCTTCTTTTATACGGCTAATTGGTTATATGGCTATACGTATATATTATGCTAGAAGTAAAAAAATGGTAGGTTGTCTTGCTTGGGTCTGTGGTGTTTTAACACGCTGCTTCAAGAAAGCTATCCGCTGACATTTCTTTAGTGGTGAGTATCTTCAGCTGTGATGTCAAACACAGTAGACAGGAAAAAATATACAGTAAGCCCATTTAATGCTTTTATGAGGGCTCAAAATTAAATGAGTAAAATATTATAATAATATAATAAAACATCACATAATAATAATAAAGAATAAATTGGAAATAAATCCAATTTTGTACAATTTTGGGCTGTCATTTGTGTGATTTGTGTTACCTTAAACTTTTTAACATTAAATATGACAGATTTTAACATTAATATTTTAGTATATATATATCAAAAAAGAAAGAAAGAATTATACATATATCAAAGAAGAAATAAATAATTATATTTAGGATTATACAAAATCATACTTTTATTCAAAAAGGATGCATTGATCAAAAGTGGCATTAAGTGTTTATAATGTTACAAACGATTTCTGTTTCAACGTTCTAAAATATAGAATAAATTCATCATGGTTAAATTCATCAACTGTTTGCAACATTGATAATAGGAAATATTTATTGAGCTCAAATCAGCATATTAGAATGATTTCTGAAGGATCATGTGACACTCAAGACTGGAGTAATGATGCTGAAAATTCAGCTTTGCATCACAGCAATAAATTACATTTTGCAATATATTAAAATAGAAAACAGTTAAATTATAATATTTCAAAATATTATTCTATTTTTATCAAATAAATGCACCCTAGGTGAGCATAAAGTAAGACACGTCTTTCAAGAGCATTAAAGAGGTTGTGAACTGCCTTTGTTTTTTATTTTGTACTGTTCTCTGAGGTCCACTCATGCTATTAAGATTTTTACATCAAAAAACATAATTTAGAAGTAATAGGCTATTTTCTGTCCTGTTTTTAAGCCCCCTCATCAGAACGCTCTGTTTGAATAGGCGTGGCAGATCGTAGACTCAGAAGTAAACGCCCACACCTATAGATAGATGGACACTCCAGTGATTTAGGTAAAAAACGCATAAATACTCAGTACATATCAAATGATCTGTAATAAAAGACCAAGTAACAGTGATCATGTAATGAAAACAGTGTGTGGTGTGACATTACTGTTGGATCACAGCATCGTCTTTTAATCCTTCTGAAAATCCTGCATCAAATTGTGCTTTGTCTGTAAACAAATCTGCAGTAAAATGAAGTGAACAATGGACCAAGTCCTTAGTGGCATGGTCTGTATCTTTATTAAAAATCCAGTCTTTCCTAATGTTTGGATCAGAAGAAAAGCAATGCAAAGAATGCACAGTGTCTTGTTGTCTTCGGAGCATGTTTATCATTTGATTTCTGCATAGTCCTGCGTTCGCCTCTCGTTCTTTACAGTACATGCACGAATTGGTGGGCAGGGATAAACAGGCAGCAATGTAGTGTTGATCTTTTTCTGCGGAGGCGGTGCTTATCCACACTATTACATCATAGAGTGGTACATTCCACAAGCTGTGGTTTTGGCAGACTGGCTTCAATATTAGACTAACGAGAAAGTTTTGAGTTCTGAAACTCACAGGATGTTTTTATAATACAATGACCTCTTTTATGTCAAAAGATCAAGGGGATTTTGATTTCTCATGACCCCTTTAAAAAATTGATGAAAACAAATATTCACCTTTATACTTCATCATAATGTTTGGGGGTCCTTGCCATCAAAAAAATGTGAACGCCCCTTTATTAAACACGATGCTATAGTATCTACAGTTCATACACTGGGGGCCTGCGAATGGAAACATTTAATTCTCTTACACTAAACTAACTTCTTAAAAATTCATGCAGTGACCATGAACGAATGACAATAAGTAATGCGCTTAATTAAAAAAAACATCTGCAGCTCATAATACAAACAGACCTTAAAGATCTATCCGGACCGTGAGAGTCCTCGGCATCATTAGAGAGCCACAGCCTCACTCACGGCCGTCTCTGAAACACCTCAGCACAGCGAGGGCCACGGCTGCGTCTGTGTGACGAGTCTCATTTTGTGAATCAGACGCTCTGCTATCTAATTACACTCATTAAGAGCGGTGAGCTCACAATCTCCCATTATCCCGCAGAGAGCAGGGATCTCAATGCGCCTCATTATCATTATGGCTGCTTGTGTTACTGCCTTTGATTTCAATAATATCACTCTCAGGGGCCAAAGGCTCCGAGATAACCTGGACGTCCTTCGGGAGATCCGGCTTATTAGCTGTCCGATGAAACATACTGCAACACAGGAACCATTTTCCAGGTGCAGTTCCATGAATCATTTATTTCCTTTTTAACATAAATATAACAACAACAACAAAAAAAGAAATATTTGATTATTCACATAAAAAACTGAATAAGGGATACAGGGCTTGACACTTACACTTTTCCCAATGAGCATGTGTGCAATGACAAAAAGTACACTAGGTTTTGAAATATTTGTTATTGTTATTTGTACATTAGGTTTTGAAATATTTGTTATTGTTATTTGTTATATAACTGTATTTAAGTATTCACACACACACACACACACACACACACACACACACACACACATACACACACACACACACACCTTTATGCATAATGCTAGGTTTTGAAATATTTGTTATTGTTATTTGTTATATAACTGTATTTAAGTATTCACACACACACACACACACACACACACCTTTATGCATAATTAATTAAAAGACACAGACTCTTCATTTTAAATGCTTTACTCTAATAACCATCCACAACATATTACCACATGTGACCCTGGAGCACAAAAGCAGTCTTAAGTCGCTGGGGTATATTTGTAGCAATAGCCAAAAATACATTATATGGGTCAAAATTATTGATTTAGATCATGTTCCATGAAGATATTTTGTAAATTTCCTACTGTAAATATATCAAAATGTAATTTTTGATTTGTAATATGCATTGCTAAGAATTTCATTTGGACAACTTTAAAGGCGATTTTCTCAATATTTAGATTTTTTTTTGCACCCTCAGATTCCAGATTTTCAAATAGTTGTATCTCGGCCAAATATTGTCCCATCTTAACAAACCATACATCAATGGAAAGCTTATTTATTCAGCTTTGAGGTGTTGTATGAATCTCAATTTCAAAAAATTGACCCTTATGACTGGTTTTGTGGTCCTGGGTCATATATAAACACCATAAAGTAAACATTTTATAATTCATAATTCATTAACAGTAGATCATAAGTATTGTAAGTATAATATTCATTGACTGTGAATGTGAACTGCTCTGAAAACCATGTTTTGACTTTGAAAAATCCAGTGCTGTTTTATTTATTTAATGAAATATTTCATTATTAGGTTGTTTTGCACTTCCTATTTTTCCATGGCCAAATTTAAGACCTCTTGAAATAATAAATAAGATGTTTATTATAAAGTTTAAGATATTTAAGACTTTATAAGGTTACATTTAAATAAAACCGAGAGACTTTTTTAATTCACACACATGCTCCTAAATACTATTTTTAGGGTATGTTTACACAACAATGTACTAAAAATTGAGAAGGTTTCCCTTTGTCCTTTTGAATTTTTGTACATACAGATGACAACATTGATCAAAATGAATGCATTTCCTGCAGAAATGACTAAAACACTGTTTTATGCATGCCAAGCCAGTAGCTGGTGATTTTTTCACTTCACTTTGTAAAGAAATACTATGTGTCCTATAGACTCAAAACTTGATACACATGTGCCATTTTGACAAATTTGTCACTGACATGATAACAGTATAATTTTCAAAAACCTGCATTTTCAGGCCACCAAAATGCCATTGTCATGTAAATGAACGGCCAAAACACTTAAAACATTTTCTGTTTTAGGCTGACAAACAGTGGCATGTAAGCATCCCCTTTAGTCACAAATGTGAAATGCTGTCACTGTCAAGCTCTGAGATAACAGTCAACAAAAATGGGCAAAATAATTAATTTAGAAATTACCTAGCAACCACCTAGCAACCCCTTAGTAACTGCACAGTTTGCCAGTATCAGCTCCTTGGCAACTTTTGCACAGGCAAGCATGCAGCACTCATATTTTCTTCAGAAAGGTAGGCGTTTATAACGGCACATCTATGCACGGCTTTGACAGACATATTGAAAATAACGTTAGGATGCAGATATGAAGAAACACTTTCATGGAGAGACACAGAAAACCACATAGTTTATTTCACAGCTCTTTCTGTCTCTGCCAGCTCAGCACTATGAGGGAAAAATTAAGTTGTGAAAGATTTCTCAAGCTAGGAGAACATTCGCCCACCTCGCTTGCTGTCTCATATTGAACTATCGCTGATATAAAGGATTTGATGCGTTTTTCCCTCTTTACTCTGTCGATTTTACTGTCTGCTCAACCCAAGCTCATAGTTAGAAGGCTGAGACATACAGTATAACTCACAGACACATATTCACACTTTCTGTTAATAAATATGAATGTGATTAGCCACTGGAATGAGAGTCCAATCTGCTGATAAAATCATCACAATAGTAATCCACACAACTCCAGTCCATCATTTAATGTGTTGTGAAGTGAAAATCTGCAAACCTATTGTGGCGGTAAGTGGTCAGGTGTTTGGGATATTACCAATAATAAGAGAAATCCTATAGTCGACTACGCCACCCAGAATACACAGCCCTAAACAAAGGGACACAGGTTCATTGCCAAAGGCAGGGTGAGCATAATAATAATGGGTATAAACAAAAGTCACTTTATTAACATACACTTGATAAAAACACATACAACACTTCACACCAGGTCTCAATACATCACACGTCTTTACCAGTAACTTATAAAACAAGTACCATACAATGAGAAAATAAAGGGGGAGGTGGCCAACAAAGAGTGTAGGCACGCCAGCGGTGCCGTTCGGCGTCTGTCCGCGGCGCCCAGCTACGTCGTGTTATACTTGTAAGAATTGTTCTAGACATGCCGAAAATTTTACGCTACATAACAGCAGCTCTTCTTCTTCGTTTTCTCTGATGCACTAACTCTGCAGCAGCACTTCTTCTTCGTCGTCTCTTCTGATGCACTCACTCAACCAAGCGTTCTAACCACAATATGAGTCCATAATCCATATTAACACCTCCTCCAGTGAAAAGGTCTCCATCTCCTGTTGTCCTCTCACATCAAAAGTGACAGACATATTTGTTTAGAGCTGTTTTGGGCTGGTTTTTTTCTTGATTTTTGCATATTTCTCTTCTGATTCGACAACTTTTCTACTATAAAGCAATATAGGATAGAGGTCACATTTGAAGTTAAAAACTTCAATTTGTTTTAAACACTGCTTTTCACTCCATAAGACATTAATTGATGGACTGGCGTTGTGTATTGTAATGTTTTTATCAGCTGTTTGGACTCTCATTCTGAAGGCACCCATTCACTGCTGAGGATCCATTGCTGAGCAAGTGATGTAACGCTACATTTCTCCAAATCTATATATATAGATGTAGTAGCATGCAGATCTCTCACTGCAGGCTCTACATCTTCAGTGAGATGTTTTCTGTTTCCCGTGGTGCAGTGAGAGAATATGTTTCTGAATCCCTCTGGTAGCGATGAGCAGAGCAGATGAGACCAAAAAGAGACATTGGCACTGCTGAATCACCTGAATCCCCAGCGAATAAAGTCCGCCGTAACATCAGTGAATGCAGCAGAGAAACAGTAGAGTAAATCCAGCCTAGTCACAAACCAGCTGAAAAATCTGAAACTTTAGTTTAAAGTCAACGGGACAATATGAAGTAACATTTTATCATAAATATAAGCTATACTCCCTATTGAAAATGAGTCAACAATCAAAAATCACTGTAAAAAATAATATATAGAAACAAATTTAGCAACAAAAATATCTTTATGTTTAATGACAATTCATACAGAATAAAAAAACTAATCAATAAAAAAGTTATTCTATTCTATTCTATTCTATTAATTGAGCCAACTTTAATTCCAGTGTTGTTTAAAATGTACCACAACTTTGAACAAAATAATGTTTGGCTATATATGATGTTAGTATAACGTTATATAACTGTATATACCGGTATATATATATATTATACACTTTTCATTCAGTTCAACTAAACTAAGTATGAAATAAAGACTGGATATTAAAATAACAGTAACACTTTACAATAGTAAATGTCTCATTTGTTAACATTAGTTACAGCATTAACTAACATTATCAATAAACAATACATTTGTTACAGTATTAATCGTTGTGAACGTTAATAAAGATACAAGTGTTTATTGTTAGTTCATGTAAGCTCATTGCCATTAAATAATATTAACATACACACTTTTGATTTAATAATGTATTACTAAATGCTGAAGTTAACACTAATTCTGATTAATAAATGCTTTAGTATTTGTCATTGTTAGTTCATAATGTAGTTATCGAATATTAACCAAAAAAAAAAACGTATTGCAAAAAATGACAAAACAACAAAATTACCAAAACAAAATTACACGTTGCAGATAGGTTTTTATTATAATATTTATAATAATCATTTTATAATATGTTTGACATTTTCTTTGATTAATTGAATAATCATAAAACAATATAATAATTATTAAATACAATTGTTAAAAATAAA
>NW_015505497.1:545508-556830 GCF_001515645.1 Sinocyclocheilus grahami
TATATATATATATATATATATATACACACATACATACATACACACAGTATGCATTTGAAAATGTGTAAATATTTCACACATTGCTAATAATTGTTGTTCTAATAATTAAGAACAACAAATATAGGTAGGGGAATATATAAAATAACACACATAAAATTTGTTAAAAAAGTAAATATTTATTTAAAAAACAATGAAATATAACTAATAATAATAAGAAAAATTTGTATTATTATTATAATAAATATATAATGTTATATTATAAAATGTGGAAAAGTGTCTATACATAGATACATAAATAATAAAGAATATATATATGAAATAGATATTCAATATTATATATAAATAATATATCCATAAAAAGTGACAGTTAATAAAAATGTTTATATAAATATTTATTCTATAAAGTTCACTATATATAATTATATATATATAATTATTGATAATTAATAATTACTTGATACATTGATATCTGACAGTGCTGACTGCAAAGATGATTTGAAATAGGGGGGAAAAGGCAAATAATACCCAAACAAGAGAGTGCCTCTAAAAAAAAAAAAGAAATACAAAAACTTGATATTTACAGTTTTATTTTTCAGTTTCAGAAGCCTATTTTGTCCCAGCACTCAAGAATCACTGAAAGCAGTTTAGCATTTTAACAAGCACACTATAGGCCGACATGTGGGCAAAAAAAAAGACTAATGATGCATTATTTTCAGTTATTTCAGCTCAAAAATAGGAACTCCGAGTCCAAGGTTACAGAAATCAATTGGGTGTTCCTGTCAAAGCGCTTAACCTGGATGCTCCAGCAGTGTTAAAAGAGCGCTGATGAACGAGCCTCCCACCATACACAAAAGCAATGCTGCTGAATGCCAAAGGATGCATTGATTTTGCTTTTTCAATATGTTTGCTGATTACACATTCACAGCGAATATGGCACAATCAGAGGAAATGATTCAGCGCAGCATACGGCGAGTGGGAGGTGTTAGTGCCCACACACACACACACGTCTTAATACAGGGCTTCACCTGTAACCCTGCGAACACACGCCGCTGAAAAAGAATAGCCAGGTGTTTGTTTCACTGTGGGACTTCAGTTTCTGCATCTATTTCCTGCTGGTATGAGGGCGGTATCTGTTTTTTTTTCCAGCATCTCAAAACAAAAATCACTGAAAAAGTATGAAATTCCATTAATTTCTAGTCTTTACACATCCCAACAGGAGCAGAGAGCTGAAATACTTAGCAAAGCAGACATCTGTCATTGAGAGCTGCAGCCTGACCGTTAGCACACATGGTCCAATTTAAAATTGCATTATCAAGTTAGAAGGTACTTATAATTTAAAGCAAATAAACAACAGTCAAACAATAGTTTGGAAGTAGCTATAACTAATGAACAAGCTAACTACATTAGAGCTACTTAGCGGGTAACAACCTAAACAGAGATATATACAATAAGGACTATCATTAAAATTACTCAGAGACACTTTTCTGGTACAAAAACATGGGCTTTAAATAAACTACTAACACAATGTTAGCAATGTTAAGCTTTTCCTTAAGAAAAGTGCAGTAACTCGGATAGTTGAATCATTGGTAACAAATGCGAACATGTAACGGCTTGCATTGAGAACGTGTGTGTGGTAATCGATGGAGAGTGTGCCCTGACATCAACTCACTGGACACCTCTTTAATAAGCAAATTCACAAGTTCGCCTGCCTATCCAATCCTGATGGTAAATGGTAAACGAACTTGGCTTGTAGTCCTTAATATGAAGCACCGAGTTCAACCCCGCCATTGCGGTACTACCTAGAGGGAGGAAAACAGAAATAGAGGAGGAAATGGGGAGGTGGAGGGATGCCGGAAGAATTGACGCTGTGACAGCGCAATGAGAGCTGCTTGTATAGGCTCGTAATGATGATTGACAAGACTGAATGATTAGGCTCCTCCCGAACCCATGACTGGAACTTCATTTAGCGTGTGAGAGACGACTCATTACGGTCCTCCATTCGTATTGGGTGTTTATGGAGCGTCTGAACCCTGTTTACTATCGAAAAGGGAGCAGCAAAGGGGAAAAGTCATTCAGAGCATCTGCTGTGGAGACACCATTAGCGCTACTGGCTCGACAAAAGTGCGCACCCTACGGTCTCGTGGATTTAACGGATATGCGCATGCAGCGGTAATCGCAAATCTGCAAGTACACATGAATTGCACCATTTCGTACAGGGTCTGGGCGATTGAGTCTTTTTTTTTCCAATCATTTCATTGGCAAAAGAGTCCCAATCAACTTGAATTCATCCCTATATTATAAAAATATTTACTTTTTTATTTGTAAAAATACAGTATTTCATAAATTAAACACCACATATTATAAAACTATATTTACCAAGTGTAAATATAGTTTTATAATATAAAGAGATTAGAATAAGTGTTATGTACAAAATTCTATATAAAACGGTTTAGTTTAAAAAAATATATATATTTTATTTCATATACAAGTAAAATAAAATTGTTTAAATGTATTTAAATGGGGATGCAAAATTCACTTTTGCATGGTGTTTGCATATAATTGTGTCACAACAATGATAAAAATCCATTCACTCCTTTTCTTAATCCCCAAAAAACCTAAACAGTCTCAATTATCAATTTTATGAGCCATATGATGTCATACTGCTCAGGTCCCGCCCACGAACGCTGAAGGACTGTCCTATATTAGCATATTTCCGCCCTCATCCAGTTGTACTCTAGGTCAGGTTGTCGATGAGTGACAGAGCAGAATAAGGATGGCAGAGCAAAGTCTGATGTATGGGAGTCTTTTTCATCTGTCATACAAGGATCGTTAAATTGTTCGGTTAAAAAGTGATTTCATTTCGCAGTGGCTACAAGCCAATGGTTTTGTTCATATTTTGCTGATAATTTTAAATGAAAGATGTCTTTTTTTTTTTTTCTCTGCGACACTTTGCCAACTGTTGACAGCAAAATGTTAAAAGAAATTTGTATCTTGACAAAATGAATAAAATAGCCTATACAATTTGATTGCAGACTACATTTTTATTTGTTATCTCTCTCTGTGAGATTCTGGAAATGAGATCTAAATTTAGTGGGAATGGTCGGGTCGGGAAGAAAAATATTCTAAGCGGACAGAGGGTGAACAAAGAGTGAATATATAGCGGGAGCGGGTGGGTGCGGGAAAAAACCTAGTGGGAGCAGGACTAAAAAAACGGTTTTGCACAGACCTCTAGTATGCTGTCCACCATTTTCTCCATGCTTGAGCAGCTGTAGCAATGTGTTTTGTGTAATAAGTTTTGTTCTTATTAAAGTTCAGAAAAAGCAACATGTCTAGTAAGCATTGCAGGAGTTTAGTAGTTGGATGTAAAAGTGAACATAAGAGTAGGGATGGGCGTATCGATCCTGAAGTACCGATATATCGATACTGACACGAGTATCGAAAGTATCGATACTCAAACAGAAATAGCGATACTAAGGTGTGTTATATTTACCAGTGATTTTGTTTATTTAACAATAAATTAATGCGTACAATATGCATTGAATTGGACGAATAACCCATGTTAGCGCATAATTGTGTAGGATATTTTCCTGCTCATCTGAACACATGCAGATGTTGCAAGACAGAATCAATCAATCACGGAGAGTGTTTACTCACTTCTGACAGTGCATTCAAACAGGGCTGCGTTTCCCAAAATACCATAAGAAAACATTGATGCTTTTGGGAACGGCAGCCCTGAACAATGCTTATCAGAGGACAGAAAAACATGTATGTTTGAGTTATTTCACAATTAACAAATTGAAATTGTAGTCTACATAGTTTGTGCAATTACATTTATTTAAATTGAACGTTGAAAGATAATATGGATTATGTTCTATTCTGTAATGTTTATATAGATGTCAAAATAAAAAGATTGCATTTTATGCATGCAACAGCCTGTCACTGTAGTCCCTTATGTAAATGAACCATGGTTTTACTAAAGTGACCTTAGTTCAACTATAGTATTTGTAGATTTCCATGGTTACCACTACAGTAAACATATTTGAACCATGTGTAAACAAAAATATAACAAGTTACAGTGTTAAAATGTGTTTCAAATATAAAGTTAAGTGGTTATCATTACCCACTTTACTCTTACTTTTACTCTAATTTAACAAATTTCATAATTTAAAAGTTCAGTTTAGAAGTATCGTATTGTATCGGTATCGATGTCGATGATACTGGCCTTGAAAAATATCGGTATCGTATCGAAAACTAAATAAGTGGTATCGCCCATCCCGACATAAGAGTCTTCCTTTTCTCCCAACATCAGAGCCACTGAGCAGTAGTAGCTCATTATCATTTAAAGAGACATGCACCGAAACGGGTCACTGTGAACAGAGCTGTTTTTGACAAGGTAAAAAGGGTGTTGTTTTACACCAACTTGTGGAAAATAGGCACCCGTCGTCCCCTTTAAAAATATATAATGTTTTGTAATATAAAGAAAAGAAAATACATTTTATGTACAAAATACTGTATACTTCATTTTCTCCCAACATCAGAGCCACTGAGCAGTAGTAGCTCATTATCATTTAAAGAGACATGCACCGAAATGGGTCACTGTGAACAGAGCTGTTTTTGACAAGGTAAAAAGGGTGTTGTTTTACACCAACTTGTGGAAAATAGGCACCCGTCGTCCCCTTTAAAAATATATAATGTTTTGTAATATAAAGAAAAGAAAATACATTTTATGTACAAAATACTGTATTGTAAAACTTTTTTTTTTTTACATAAAATAAAATAATGTATAGTAAGGGAATAAAAAATATATAGTAAGCAAAATACATTTTAAAAATGCACATATAGTTTTATAATAAAAAATGATTGAAATAAAAAAAAATTGTATTTAATATATGTAAAATACTATATTTAAAAAAAAACATTTTAATCCAACATAATATTTCAAAATGACACCTCCTCTCATATCTTATTGTTTAATGAATGCATTGAATGGCTTATAAATGTAATGGTAAACTACTGAAGGGAACTGCAGCTAAAAGGCCAAACTGCTTCAGAGCAATGGAAAGACGGAAAAGCCATTTGTAACAAATCCTCGTTTCACTAATGAGTTGACACTGTGCCTGAGTTTATCAACTAATGGGTTCCATCATTACATGCTTACCTCCTCCATTAGCACATAATTTCATCCAAATGCTCCTCTAATATTTCCTCAGGTAGAAAAACTGTTTTTGGACATTATTTTCTGCCTCCTTTTTTTAAATAAGGTTTTTATGTTTTCGAAACTGAACCGTTCATACACTGATTTATTCCTTCTCTGTTGTGATTCAAACCCATGCAACTTCAAACTTCTCCAACCTATAAAAAACAATTCAAAAGGCATATCATTTTCTATTTTTACTCCATATTTTGCTAAATCACACATTCTGCGACTTTTGAAAACTATGATTTAGCATCACAAAAGCATCCATGCGTGGAAACAAATATTTCCCTACACTAAAGAAAGTTTGACTAAAGAAAGCATTGCGATCACTGTGCTGTCTGGATATCGGAGGGTCATTTGTGATGATTACAGCCTACGCATTTTTTATTACACCAGAGGGAAAAATTCACATCCATTACCTACGCACTCTGAAGCATAACGAATGCAAACTAAGACAAATATATGAAGCATTGTGCTGTGATGCCAGAACACAACACTTCAAATATTCCTCTAGTGCTCTCATGTTGCTCTAGAAATATTTGCTTCAGTACAAATATGCTGCTTCCTTCTGGAAAAAAAACAATCAATTTTCATTAAACCTAGTACAAATGATAATAACAGTAAGGTTTAGTATTTGCAAAGGTTGCTAAAGGAAAGGTCAAAGGTCAACTCTCAGTATACCTAAAGGACTGAAAAGAATATAATTATTTATGCACTTTTACTTGGCTTTCTATATAAGAACATACTGTAACAAAAGACTTCTTTTGTTTTTATAAAAGAAAACCTATTTTTAGAATAAAAAAACATGTCATATTTAGCTAATGTCTGGGGGCAAACACGCACGCACATACACACACACACCAACAAATTACATTTGTTCAAGATGTAAGATGCATAAATCAGGTTTCCTGGTCTGGTCTGGTCTGGAAACTTTCTGGGCTTGAAAGTTTATGACTCTCTGCTTCCACATAATCTAGTTTGGGTGAATTGTCGTGTTCATGTGTCTTGGCTCGTTGTTTGTCCTCAATTGTTAAAAAGGTTAAGCTGCAAAGACATATGCATGCTAAATGAATGAGGTTACAGTATGTATTTTAATGAAATCACCTTTTCTGGTTTGGGTTTAAATCACAAGGGTGAATGTGGAAGGAATTGGTTCTAGCTAAATCATAGATCAGAGGTTCTCTGTTCACGCTTCCTTGTATAAATACATTTTGATCATTTATATTTATTCACAATGTTTTTGTCCAAAGCTTATGGTGGCTGAGAGAGCTCTGCATGCTGCAACTGAAAAATCACGTAAATTAAGAAAACATCAGATTAGCAGCACACGTGCTACAAATACTAGCAACACAACCAAATACAGAAATGTGCTGCAAAAACAGAAAAGCAACTGCAAATATAGTATGATTTTTTATCACCAAAAAATTTTAACGTACTCACCCTCAGGCCATCTAAGATGTAGATGAGTTTGTTTCTTCTTCAGAACAGATTTGGAGAAATTTAGCATTATATCACTTGCTCACCAATGGATCCTCTGTAGTGAATGGGTGCCGTCAGAATGAGAGTCCAAACAGCTGATAAAAACATCACAATAATTGTTACGTTTACGAACATAACATAGAGAGGGAGGCAAGCAAAGGCTCGTTTAAAGAGGGGGATATTTATTAAAGAATTAAACTTAACAAAAATGAGAGGAAAATCATAGCAAAAACAACTGCCGATTCAGCTCCTGGTCTAGTTTTTCTCTGGATGCCAACAAAGTCCCACAAATGCTTCCAGCGTCACAACAGCATTCATACCACTCAGCTCAAAAGGAACACAGGTGCATGAAATTGGCACCTCCTAATAAACGAAGACAAAGAACAAAAAAGCTCAGCCACTAGAGGGCAGCCGTTTCATTACAAACCATCACTTGTGAATAGAATAAAATTACATGTATATGGAACAATAATCCACAAGTAATCCACACCACTCCAGTCCATGCAATGTCTAGTGAAGTGAAAAACAGCATTTTTGCAAGAAACAGAACAAGAAGTTTTAACTTCAAGCGTACTTTGTAGCTAAAATGCAAGTCCTCCATCTATAATACGGCTTTATTCATTGAAAAAAGTCACTTGTCTGAATCAGGAGATAAATATGCACAGATCAAGCACTATTTACAAGCAAAAAACAGTCCAAACAAACATGTCTGTAGATTTTCATGTGAGAGTTTTTCACTAGTCAAAGCGTTATTATGGATTATGCGCTAGTTTTTTTAGTGAGAAGCAACAGTTTGAAGTTAAAATGCCTTACTGGTGGATTAGTTTCTTATGAACAGGCAGCTGCTTGTTAACATGCAGCTGTTAATTGATGGGCTGGAGTGGTGTGGATTATTGTAATGTTTTTATCAGCTGTTTGGACTCTCATTCTGACGGCACCCATTCACTGCAGAGGATCCATTAGCGAGCATGTGATGTAATGCAAAATTTCTCCAAATCTGTTCTGATTAAGAAACAAACTCATCTACATCTTGGATGGGCGGAGGGTGAGGACAATTTTAGCAAATTCAGATTTTTAGGTGAACTATTCCTTTCATGTGATATTAGCACAGTTCAGATTATTTGGATTCAAGAGAATTTAATGCAAAATCTTTGTGTGTAAACTGACATCTATTCACTGCAGATGTCGATCTTGAGCACTGTTAAGATCCCTTCTGAAACTCTAGGATCAGGATAGGTCTCCAAAATCTCAATTTACTCTCATTGTCAAATAACAGAGATTCTGAATAGTTTATCTTTTCCTTGAGTACTTCTATTAAACATTTAAACTCAATTTTGCCATGACATTCCAGCGTGCCATGATGGGTCATCGAGCACAATGCCTGAAAAGGTTATTATTAAACGGAGTCAAATTTAATTAAATTAAGTTAACCAGGCTAACCCTCATTCAACAGACAACAGTATCTCTATGGCTGGATAATCTTTAGGACACTGAAACATGCCAGAACTGATCAAACACAACACCGTGTTTTAAATAAATTTAATCGGCAAAAAAAAAAAAGCTATTATATGTAACATTTTCAAACTTTAAGCATTTAGCATTGTCTTATCACACATGAAAGTGCAAAATGTCAAAAGATCGATGCAGTCTTGTGTTGTTGTTTAGTTCACCGAGGCCTTTGAGATGATGAATTGTTGTATAACCGCTGTTAAAAGGTACATTATGTTCAAGTAAGCTACCTCTGCATTTGATTAATAGTGTTTTCTTTCTAATAGACATTGTTCAGCGGTGTGAACAGAACTAGTGTGGGATGACTGACTCATGAGGCCAACGTGTGGCACCATCACCCATCAAATGACTGGCTGCTGCAATCATCTAATAACGCATGCACAAAAATGGTAAGCATTGTGATTGAGTTATGCCAGTTTTATCTCGTTCTTTCACTGAGGTGACTTATGCAGATCATGTGTCAGAAGATACACCCTGGTCCAAGCTTTTTACTAGCAGTAATAGCATGCGTGGGCGGTGCCATTTATTAGTGTTGTCTGCAAAGGTTAGCGACACTATTATTTAAACAAAGCTTGAACTCCGTGCATTAAACTTTAGCCTGTAACTCACCCCGTATTGTTTGTGCTGTACAGATATGAATGAACGAAATGAAAAATAACACACACTGACACAAATGATAAATAACACACACGGACTGTCACAATACGCTGCCGGAAGGAACACAGAGCCATGGATAATCAAAAGTGTCTTTAATAGCATCCAACACCGAGATAAATCCAACACAGGGAACAGGAGAGAGACACACGTACATCACTGGTAGACCCGACAAACACTCCAGTGTTGCCAACTGCTTTCAATTGAAAGTAGCTAAAACTGGTAGCTAAATGTCACTAGATGACATCACAATGGCAAATTCACTGATCTATATAAAGATGAAAGTAGATCAGTGGGCAAGATGAGAACTTAGATAAGGTTTGTCCAAGAAGTTGCTATATTTGTCCCTAAACTTTTGAAAAAAGTCTCAAAAGGGGCGGGGAAGTCGCTAAATCTAGCTACAAAGTAGCTAAATTGGCAACACTGACACTAACTGAACAGACTGGGGCTTATAAACACAGGATAACGAGGGACAAAATAGACACAGCTGGAATCAAATTAACACCATTAACAGGAGGAGAAACTGGGTCATGGGGAGCAAAACACACACAAACAGTCCAGAACCCTGACAAGTTTCAAAATACAAGAGAGAACAATATCTTATCTTAAGAATAGCACCCAACACCATTGCACCAATTCGGTAGGAATCAGTGACATTAATTTTGCCTCCTGTTTTCTTGGTTAAATAAAAAATATAAGTTTTAAAACTAAAATATTAATTTGAGCTCTGCATCTGCTTCTCTTGTGGTTGTGTTTTGTGGCAGCTTAAACCTCCCTATATAAATGGGGACACTGCATAGACTTTGTTTTATATACAGCTAAATACTAGAGAGAGAGTAATTAGCTGTATATAAAACAATCAAAGTCTATATGCAATGTCTTCATTTAGATAAGAATACATTGTGTGTGTGTGTGTGTGTGTGTATATATATAGATAGATATACAAACACACACTTACATCTTTCTACACAGTATTTCTATACACTATCAATAATAATGTATATATAGATTTGTATTAACAAATTATATATATTTTTGGTAACATGCATATTACATAGGCCTATATACACACACACACACACATAGTCTTCACATGATAAATGCCCATAGTAAATTCTAAAATAATTTTATAAGGGCCCGTTCTCACACAATGCGTTTTTCCATTTCACTGTGCTACTTTTCCATAGTTTTTCTATGTAAACGTGACGGACAGACATTTTTGAGTGGTGCACTTGTGTCTCGCGCAAAACACTGCGTACTGAAAACTTAGAATTAAGTTAAAAAAATGAAAACGTTTCCCTATTTCACTGGCCACATCTCACTTAAAAAAAAGCTCCATACAGACATTAGCATTGCTGTGGTGTGTGCTATACAGGTAAACATCACTCACGTTATCTTCATAAAGTTATGAGACTAAGCATCATTATAAAACATTTTCAGTTTCACTGATATACATCAATGAAGGCAGCAATTCTTATCACATTCTCTAGACTCTCAAAGCAGAAAAACAAACATCCACCCAACCACAAACACCTCCGTTTCTTGAGAAAGAGAAGCTATGTTCCTCATGTCAGTGACAGTGTCATTTGAACATCCTGTTCTGGCTTATTCCCCTCGCCTTACTGCCAAATGGCCATTTCTTGAGTGAAAGTATGGAATGCAAATTTAACCCTGTAAAATCTGACATATGAAAAAAATAATCAGAAATGGAAGAGTTCCTTTTGAATCTTAATTTTAAAAAGTGTTTTTATAATTATAATAGGGTTAACAATCTCAAAATATTTGAACTAAGCAAACTTATTGTTTTAAAGGGGTCATATGACGTTGCTAAAAAGAAAATTATTTGGTGTAATGCAATGTGTTTATGTGGTTTAAGGTTCAAAAAACACATTATTTTCCACATACTATACATTATTGTTTCTCCTCTATGCCCCGCCTTTCTGAAACGCGTCGATTTTTACAAAGCTCATTGGTCTGAAAAAGCAAGGTGTACTCTGATTGGCCAGCTATCCAGTGCGTTGTAATTGGCCGAATACCTCAAGCGTGTGACGGAAATGTTACGCCCCTCACCATACTGTGATGCCGTCTCCCAGCAGGACAAGACAAAACCAATAAAACCCATTACAAATTAGGCATTTGTTGCATCCAGTTGGGACATGATTACTGATTATAATGACTTATACTGTCTTTTTACGCGTTGCGTTGCGTATCGCGCTGCGTAAACATAAAACCATGTCTGCATTTGTGATCGGAGAAATGACAAACAACAAGCCTACTCTACTCTGCTCAAAACTTGCCATTTGAATCATCAGTGGCAAATTCTTGAAATATAAAAAACGTACACTGTAAATAGGTTGCTGTAAATTTTACAGTAACTTACTGGCAGCTGGATGCCAGTAATTTACTGTAAAAATGTTTACAGTATTAGTACTGTAATTGCATTTACAGTACAATAATGTCTTTACTGTATTATATTTACAGTA
>NW_015505497.1:557071-557366 GCF_001515645.1 Sinocyclocheilus grahami
TTTACAGTATCAGTACTGTAGAGTTTATTTTCATTTAGTTAAAAAAAATTTACCTGTAAAAAACAATCCAGTTGTGGTACTGCAATGTAAACCATGATTTTTACCATTGTATCATGGAAAAACATACACATACTGAAAAGCAAAAATTGGCAAGTACACTACCAGTCAAAAGTTTTTGAAAAGTAAGATTTTTAATGTTTTTAAAGTTTCTTCTGCTCACCAAGCCTGCATTTATTTGATCCAAAATACAGCAAAAGCAGTAATATTGTGATATTTTACTACTTAAAATAACTGC
>NW_015505497.1:557509-573993 GCF_001515645.1 Sinocyclocheilus grahami
AATAATAATAATAATAGTTTTCTGAGCAGCAAATCAGAATATTAGAATGATTTCTGAAGGATCATGTGACTGGAGTAATGATCCTAAAATTCAGCTTTGATCACAGGAATAAATTACATTTTAAAATATATTCAAATACAAAACAGTTATTTTAAATAGTAAACATATTTCAAAATTGTACTGTTCTGGCTGTACTTTGGATCAAATAAATGCAGGCTTGGTGAGCAGAAGAGACTTATTTAAGAAACATTAAAAATACAAAAAAACTTTTGACTGGTAGTGTAAATAAAATACAGTAAAAATGTTGTGTTAAATTACAGTCATTTTGACAGTAAAAGTTGACCAGCTCTCCGATGAGAAACAGCAGGATGGGATTCAGGCTGCACCCTCTTTCCAAAATTCAATGCATTTGGTGCCACAAATGTTGACTGTCTGAATGAACCTGCAAGCACAAGAAGAAAAGAAAACATTATTTATCAAAGCAGTGTTTACAGAATTGGCCTTCACTGTCAAACTTGTTGGTGCTGTATGCACTTTGACGTTAATTAAAATACTTTATATACTACATCTGAACGCACCTACAAGGAAGGTACATAATTAGTTGATAATCCATCATATTCAAATTATTAAAGCTCCATTTTTTACAATGCATTCTCAAAGCAATATAGGTGACCTTAACTTACTCGGCAGTCGATGTTATCAGCCTTTTGGCGGCATTCCGGCCGTCAGTCAGAAAAAAAGGCTCCATGACATGAAAAATGACAATGAATAATGTTAGTTTGCTGTTAACAAGTGAAAACATCTTAAAATATCGCAGTTTTGCATAAAACAGAAATAATATACTAACCTTTCGTCGACGTGTGAGTGGTAGCGATCGAGGTTTCCCCGGTAACGCTTTACACAAAGCAGCGCTTCGCTCACAAATGCTGCTTTATCAGACATTACAAGCAAGAAGAAATTTCCCACAATCCTTTGCGGTTTACAGTAAAATACTGTATACACATTTTACAGTATCTTACTGTACATATTACAGTATAATACCGTTCAAATTACAAAAATCAGTTACAGTGTACTTATAGGCTGTGAGTCAGAAGCGCCAGACTGTCCTTGCAAAGTTGGAACTGCCCAACTTTATAGAAACAGCCTTTGTGCCACAGACGCATTGTAGGCTATTGGTTCAGGAAACAGTCCTCATCCTCCATAAAATGCGCTGCACACATCTGAATATTTGGGTTGAACTGTTCTGGAACAGTGTTGTAAATACAACTTAACCACTGATTTCTAGTCGTGTTCTCTTTTGTAAGACCAAACAAAGTAGTTTCACTTTCACAATGAAACACACAGCGCCTTCACAACATGGCGGTGGCGGCAACAATACTACAGCGAGAAGAAAAGTTATGCCCTCTTTCTTTGCGTGAACATTTGGGCGGCGTTATGCAAATCTTTCCACATCGTGACGTAGACATGTGGGGGCGTGTTAGAACGAGCCGTTTTAGGTAGGCGTGGTTGACTCTTAACTTTTATAAAGAATATCTCTTTGGATTTGAGACTTTAGTCTTTGCAACTTTACAGATCTTCTTTATGCGCCAAGAGCTTGTAAAACTCCAAAGAGAAAGGAAAAATTTTAATCGCATCATATGACCCCTTTAAGGAGATATGCAAATTACATATTCACATAAGAAATATATGAGTGGTACCATAATTCTATCGTTCCGTTGCTATGCGGTTGCAAGGGTGTTTTGAGTGGTTAATTACAGATTGCTTACAAGCCCAAGCCCAAAGACCCACAACTCTTTACAATGTAGTTTTGGCACTTCAAGCCATAAACAAGCCATTTTGATTATCTAATTTAATTTCAATGCCAGCCCCACAATGCATTAAGTACTGCAAATTGTGTCAAAGAGCCACACTTCTAATCAGTATGTTGAAAAGTAGTCAGACATATGCATGCATGCAAGAAAAAAAGGGTTTTGAAATTGGTTTGTTTATAAGCGTTTGTTGTTGTCATTATAATAGTGAATCCAGCAGCCATCATAACATAATATCAGCATGCATATCTCTTGAGGTAAAACGCAGAATGGTTAGTCATAAGAGCTGCGATCAAGGTTTGTGGCATCAATCTTAGAAGACCAAATAAAGTAGCAAACAACTTATCACAGAAACATGGTTTCAGAGTCTGAGACAACAATGCCTTTATAAGGCCAGCAAGAAAGAAAAAGAGAAAGAAAGAAAGAATACAATTATGATTCATATAAAATAACATTTTAAAATAAATATTTTAAAATAAACAAATAAATAGAAAAATTAATATTTTAATGTATTTATATTCAAATCCATTGGCCCAATGCCACATCTACCAGCAGGTCAAACGTAAGTAAAATTAAATTAAATTAAATTGCAAGCATTTAATTAAATAGTTCAATAAATGAATATTTATGTAAATATTTAAATAAACAAATACATTCAAATAAAAATTTTAATTTATATAAAAAAACATTTAAATATAAAATCACTAGATGTAAAACATTTTCATATTTTTAATCAAATTTAACACTATAATTTGAACTGAAAAAAAATAAAAAATAAATGCTAAAATTGTGCCACATCTACCAATGAGTAAAAATTGTTTCCGTTCGTGAGCAACATTAAATCACGGCCAAATATATAAAGGAACTCTGGCCTGTGACACATGATGATTCCAACAAATCTAATTGACAGCATTAACATCATTTAAACCAAAAATAAAACTCAGGTTTGCTAACGGACATCACACCAGTACACAACAGCCAGCCAGCAAAACTTTCATGTCATGAATATCTGAAAACAATCATTAACAACTTGTACATCAGTTGCCGAAAATTACTCCGCAAAAGATGCAGATGATTCAAAGTTACATTTATTTTCACAAATACATTTGCTTTACAACAACAACTAATTTCAGCAGGACGCTTAATGGAACCAAATTCTGAGGAGCAGTTTTATTGTCAAGACATGCTGTTACATGCCTAGATTCACTTATCTGCACTCACACAGTCACTAATATCATTAAGAAGCTAAATTAAAGTGCACAAACCTGCTTATGACAGCACAAAATTAATAAAAAGTCTTATCAAGAGGCATAAATAAGTGCACAATTAATTTACATAATTACTGCTCTTTTTTAGACACAGAAAACACTGGGAGAGGTTCTGATAACCCAAAGCATCAGCCTACAGACACAACAGCCATTACTTTCAATCAGAATCCATCAAATTAAGCGATAACCGAGACCAAGCACACTCTTATCCAGGAAATCCATGTCATTCATTGGTTAAAATCTGAAAACCAGCAAAAATGTCAGTCAAAACCATGCTTTTAATCTAAACAGGGTGTTTGGATTCAATTTTAAAGCTAGCTCAAGCTATATACACATGCATTTGCTTTATTTTCTCTCACCCCAGAGAGCAAAGCCTCTCTTGGCGTTAAGAGCTCTGGCACTTTTCCAGAGAGGTGAAGCTCTCTGAAATCTTCTCATATCCAGCTCTGTGATCTCACAATGCAGCGCCAGAGCCAGAGCCAGAGGTGTCTCTAAGAAAGAGTCGCATTGTCTTTGAATGTGCATTGGAAAGGTCACAACATCCTGGAGGCCAGAGCATCTCTGGAGAGACACCAGCACAATCTTGTGAGAGTTTCTCATGTTTGATGTGGCACCTCAGCTGATGAATTACAAAAATGAATGGAATGTGTGCCGATATATCCACTCAGTTCAGGATAGGGAACTGCTGACGTAATATTAGTCATCAAACGCTCAAGAGAATAGTAAATATCGGTTATTTAAAATTCTGGATACAGAGGAAACCATTATGTGATTCTCAGATATTTATTTATCCGTATGATTTTCAAAATCCAGTCAAAAACATGGTCAGGTCATTTTTCACCCCAAAATTAAGAGATATTTATTTATTTTCTTCAGTATCCTAATGGTCTTGCATTTTTTGCTTTGTGACATTATTTTGACATGACAATTAAAGAACAAAAATAAAGTAACTAAACATGCTCTTTCCAAATCCCTGCCTTGCAAAGACATTTATAAAGACTCAAAGACAATCCTGAACATGCAAAGGAAAAAAGGATCTACAAATAGCTAGTTTCTTTGGCAAGGAAAACAAATTGTCAAATGATCTGTTTGTAGAAGCTTTGTAGGTGCAGTTTTCAATCTTTCAACTGATATATACTGATAAGAAAATTTCCAACAATGAGAACAAGTCACAAAAAAGTAACTGTGTATATATATGAAATTATTAGCAACTTTAAAAAATACAACATGCAGTCAATAATGGTATAGTCGGGGCTGAAAGGACTTTTTGTCATGAAAATGTCAAAATGACTAAAAGTATAGGTTGAATACTGGAGTGAAATGACCCTGACCATTTTTGTGAGCTTCACTATTAGAGGGAGCAATGACACTTTACTCTATGACACTGTTTTTCAGGGTTGTCCAGTTTCAAAAAGAACAGTCCTTATACTTTTTACACAGAATCTTTTTGAAGGCTTTACGGAAGTCCCTGTTAAAGATGGTGTAGATGAGCGGGTTCAGGGCACTGTTGCAGTAGCCAATCCAGAAGAAGAACTTAAAAAGTGGCTCTGGTAGATTACAAGCCTCTGGACAAATGGCCTGCAAGCTGTAGCTGAAGAAGAACGGGAACCAGCAGACGACAAAAACCCCAATGACGACCGCCAGGACGAATGTGAACCGCTTCTCGCGGATGATCATGGCTTTCCTCCTGGTGCTCAGAGTTCCTGCTGGTGTCATGTTTGAAGAGGACAGCTGGCTACCCTTTGATGTTACGATGACTTTTCGGTACGTTTGGGTTGGGGAGGATGTCTGGTGGACAGGCTCCAGCGCCCCCACACTGGAGGTTGTCCCGTTGGCATTATGTCCCCCAATTACCTCGACGTCGGAGCCGGAGCTTGAACTGTCCTCGTAGTCCTTGCACCTCCTTGAGTGTTTCATCTGCTGCCGACTTTCTGCTGCTGGTTGAGGCTGGTTTACGGCGTCAGATCTGGATGCAGTCGGATTAGGGACATTCGCAGGGTCAAGACCTCCCTGGTTTTCCCCGTTCTGCAGCTCTCGGCCTGGTGGCACACCACCTGCACAGTCTTTCCTCGGCTCTCCCGGAGGACATCTAGTGTGCTTCTTGGCAATCTGATAGATGCGAACGTACACCAGGATCATGATGAGGCACGGGGCGAAGAATGACCCGATGGAGGAGTAGAGGATGTACCAGATGTCCTCGTTGAGTTTGCACTGTGGGCCGCCCCCATCCTTCGCTAGCGGGGTCTTATTCATGGATACTAGCGGGGGGAAAGAGATGACCGCAGAGATGAGCCACACCACCAATATGGCCCCCTTGATTTTGCGAGGGGTGCGTTGGGTCGCGTACTGCACCGGCCGGGAGATGGACAGGTAGCGGTCCAGGCTGATGGCGCACAGGGGTATAATGGAAGACGTGCAGAAGAGCACATCCAGCGCTAAGATGATCTCGCACCAAAACGACTCAAAGTACCAGTAGCCCATCAGCTCATTGGCCAAGGAAAACGGGATGATCAATGTGGCCACCAGGATGTCCGCTGCAGCCAAGGACACCAGGAAAAGGTTCTGAGGTCCTCGTAAAGAGCGGCACGTCAGGACGGCGATGATCACCAGGATGTTCCCGAAGATGGTGAAGAGCATGATGAGCGTCATTGCTGTGGCAAACACAGCTGTGGCTTCAGGAGAATAAGAAAAACTGGAATTGCATGCTTTAACCTCAGAACTAAGATTTGTTCCTGCTCCCAACCTGCACGCCACATCTGGAGGCTGTATTACGGTCATATTGAAGTTCCAGGCTAGACAGAGAAGTGCAAAGCAGTTTTTGATATAGAATTAAATCCTAGCGTAATCCTTCCAAAGACATTTTTTCTTTTAGAAAATAATTTAAAAAGGGAAATGACTAAAATGAGTCTTTACATCAAAGAACGACATCCTTTAGGTGCTTCCTTTGGCGAACTTCAAGAAGAAGAAGAAAAAAAACCCACTACAAGTCAAGATATTGCACTTGCATTTAAAAGGAAGTCCTGTAGTCCGTCTATTTCACAAGGAAATCATTCAAAATCAATCAGCAAGTAAAACGTAACATGCGTAACTACAAAACCGGCCACTGTTAATAAAAAACGTGGTATTAATTTCCACAACATAAGTCAAATATGTTTTAAATACTGTGATAAGTAGAGATGCGCAAGGACCTAGCGCGTCAAAACAATACACCAAGTTTTTAGACCGTGAAAGATAGTACATTTGCAGAATGTAAAAATGATTCAAACATGGGAGATCCGTGGGTTTGTGTGTCCGAGCAGTTCTGAAATGATCAAGATGCGTAAAAAGGTTCACCGTCTGCAAAACGCGCACCAGCCAAGCCAAGCCAAAACTACAGTTCCTCAAATACCAAACGTTGTAAAGACAAATGATCTTTGCATAAACAGTTCCATGTGAGAGAAGGGGAAAAAATCCACGAAGGAATGCTCCAGTTAGGGTTGGACTTTAAGACTTGAATAATAAAAGAGGTCTGGCGAATAAAATTGAAAACGTATACCCATATATTATTATTTAAAAGGCCACAATTAAAGGTAATGAAGCATACAATTGACTAGAATCACTGCGCATATTAAGGCTGCCTTTATAAAATACAATAAAACGATATCAGATGAAATGAAACAGATTTAGCTCTCCAAACAAGGAAAGTGGATTGTGATTAGCCAGCATGCTGATGAAATTAAACTCAAACTCACTTAAGAATCCAAAAGAAAAACACTACGCTGCAATATGCTATAAAATTGACCTTCATGCGATGGTACTGTATGTACATTTGTGCCTCATACTTATTTTTGGTAACACAGACTCCACTCACATTGTCCACCTAAAAACGCACACTGACTACCACCTACTGGACAAAACAAAAATTACTATAAAAACAAGAATTGAGGACATATGCATTTCTATTTTGAAACCTTTATTTGTCCTCCTAGATTCAAAATGCCTCTGTCATCAAGTAACCATTCACGATTTTGCTTGATCCTTATTGTGTCTCGTCTGAAATGAAGAAAGTAGATTCATTCAGGAAGAGCAGCTGGAACTCTCAATGTCAAAGTCAATGGCAAGGCAAAGATAAAATCAACAAATAAGTCCATCAGGTCTTTTAGAGATACTGCTATTGATTCAGTTCACTTCCTCTCCTCAGCCGTCAGAACTCTAGTGGGCCATAATAGTGTCTGACAGGTCAATTCTTGGTCTATATACGGCTTTCCATTTTTATATAGCAAATCCTGAGGTTTAGTCATTTTTAGGCATCTCAGTTTCTTACATTCCTAGTGTTATTTTAGCATTGAGAGCCTAGTATAGATTTTATTATCATTTTGAATTAGTATTTTATATTTTCCCTTTGAAATATTTTTTATCAGCTGTTTGAACTCTCATTCTGACGGCACCCATTCACTGCAGAGGATCCACAGGTGAGCAAGTGATGTAATGCTCAATTTCTCCAAATCATCTACATCTTGGATGGGGGAGTACATTTTCAGCAACTTTTCATTTTTAGGTGAACTATTGCTTTAAGTTCATATTTTGAACTCATATTACATTCACTCCCCCCACCTACAATCCCTGCCGGTACGAGACTCGAACCCACAACCTTTGGGTTACGAGTCCGACTCTCTAACCATTAGGCCACGACTTCCACGAAAGGTTAACTAATAATGAAAAGTTGCTGAAAATGTACACCATGGAAGCAGCTGAAGGCGACTGGGAATGCTGGAGAAGCAGGTGGCCGACACATCAAGCAGGGGCCGGGCGTAAAGAAACACAACCCAAAAAAGAAGAAACGGGAGCATGACAGTGACGACGTGAACGGGTTTCTGGTCAGACGCCCGCGGACCAGGATCTGAGAGAAGAAGTGGCAACAGCACTGAAGAAAGACTTGAGACGAGAGAACAGACGGATAAAGAGACAAAACACCAAAAAGAACAATATGGTGAGGAGCAACATGCATGTAACATGATTATAATGGGAGCGTTTTTCCACCATGGAATAAAAAAATAAAAACTGTAACTGATACAATTCTGTCCTTTTTCCCCTTGCATTTTTGAGTTTATATCTCTTTTTTTTCTTTCAGTTCTTACATTTTTTCTCTCTCTCATAATTCTGAGAAAACCGGCTATATATATATATATATATATATATATATATACTGGAAAATTGGCAAATTTCTCAGAATTGGGAGATGTTAACTTGAAATTACAAGAGTTTAACTCAGAATTACAAGATATAAACATGCAATTCTGGGGGGGGGGAGTTAAGAATTACGAGATATAAACTCAAAACTGCAAGATATAGGCTAAAAGACTGCGAGATGTATTTGTAATTGAGTTTACAAACTCAGAATTGCAAGATATAAACTCAGAATTGAAATAAAAACTCACAATTCTAAGAAAAAACTCAGAATTGTGAGAGAAACTAGCAATTTTGAGAAAGTCAGAATTGCGAGATGTGGTCTGCGCCAATATAGACAGACTACAGTTCGAGTCCCAGCTCACGGACCTTTCCCAATCCTGTCCCCCCTCTCTCTCTCACACACACTTCACTTCCTGCCTAAATTACTGTCCTGTCCTAATTTTAAGAATTGAATAAGAGGAAATTAGCTTCCATAGATCATTAATAAGTCTAAATATGAAAAATCTCACTTATGTTTTCATATTTTCCATCTAGATCTGCTTCAACTGCTGGAAGCCTGGTCATGGTCTCGCTGACTGCCCAGAGGCAGATAACGATGAGGAGATGGGTCGCGGGATCTGTTATCGGTGTGGTTCTACCGAACATGAGATCCAGAGATGTCGTGCTAAAGTGGATCCTGCCATGGGTACGAGTTGAATGAGACGTTTGGATGCTTAAAATTAGCAAAATCAAACCTGCTATGACTTACTGAATTAATGCAGATCTTTTCTAGGTAATTACCCATATGCCAAGTGTTTTATCTGCAGTCAGACTGGACATCTGTCCAAAGCCTGTCCTGACAACCCAAAGGGACTGTATGCTGCAGGTCAGTGATGTCCCTCTTTAAGCACTAAATATCTTTGAATTTTAACACTCATGTTGTGGAGTTTTGTTATTGTAGGCGGTTGCTGTCGGGTTTGTGGCTCAGTGGAACACTTTCAGAAAGATTGTCCTGAACACCAGAACTCAAGTTAGTCGCTCAGTCCTAATGTAACCACATCCACTGACAATTTGGTATCTTCTTTAATTGGAAATTGAAACATCTAAATTAACTCAAACTTCTTTTTGGCAGCTAATTCCATCACCCTCGGCCGGCTGTCCAATAGAATCAGCGCTGACCACGAGGACGTCCATGTGCCTGTGAAGAAAGCACGAGCCAAAAAAGACAAAGTGGTGGTGTTCTGATCCACAGCGGATTGAGAAGAAATGGACTATTTAACTGATTGTTGCAATTTAGGTTTGGTTTCTCCAGTCATGAACTCAATGGTCTATTTAACTGATTGTTGCAATTTAGGTTTGGTTTCTCCAGTCATGAGCTCACCAATGTAGCCAGTAATTTACTGTGAATTTATGGTCACATTTTTTACAATGTAATTCTGTACAATTAAAAAAATAAAACCCAAATTATAAAGGCATATATATATATAAAACTTTGTCCTATAATTGTATAGCTGCTTATCACAGCGGATTGAGAAGAAATGGACTATTTAACTGATTGTTGCAATTTAGGTTTGGTTTCTCCAGTCATGAACTCACCAATGTAGCCAGTAATTTACTGTGAATTTATGGTCACATTTTTTACAATGTAATTCTGTACAATTAAAAAAATAAAACCCAAATTATAAAGGCATATATATATATAAAACTTTGTCCTATAATTGTATAGCTGCTTATATTTTCTGATTTTTATGTTGCTCTGTTCTGAATACCTTAAAATTTAAAGGATTTGCTGCAACGCAATTTTGTCTATGTGAATTATTTATTAGCCAATTTTTTTTAAATCCATGCAGCAAATGCTTTAAAAACAGCTTAAAAAAATACTTTATTGCGTTCCAGACACTTTTAAAGTACTTTTTTTCCACTATAAATTTTACGGCCCACGGGCTGCATCCGAGCATAAAAACATGCCATATAAAAAAAACACAAATAAAGAATCAATGTATGTTATAGGCCAAATAAGTTGATAAATATTGAAATATAATGATAGTATTAGCTGCAATGTTGGCACTGAACGTGCATTTGAACAAGTAACACGCAGAGCCTATGCGTTTTTTAATACACCAGAGGGAATAATTCACATCCAGTTCCTACGCACTCAGAAGCATAATGAATGCAAACTAAGACAAAAGTTTTGGGCCGTGATGCCAGAAAACAACACTTCAAATATTCCTGTAGTGCTCTCATATTGCTCTAGAAACAGTGAGAATGATGATTGTTTATAAAACATGCACATTTACTTGGCTTTATAAGGACATACTGTAACAATAGTTGATTATGATTGCCACTGAATAACTGTTTTTAGAATAAAAACGTCTGGGGGCAAACACACACACAATCCAACAAATTTGGATTGTGGACAAATATGGACAAACATACATTTGTAAGATTACAAGATGTAAAATGCAGAATTCAGGTTTCCTGGTCTGGTCTGGTCTGGAAACTTTCTGGGCTTGGAAGTTTAAGACTTTCTGCTTCCACAATCTAGTTTGGGTGAATTATCGTGTGTCTTGGCTCATTGTCCTCTGAAATGGAAAAAAATAAATAAAAAATCTGCAAACATCTAACATAAGCCAACAATATTAGCAGTGCTGTTATGTCAAAGGCTTTATATGGCAGAGAACTTTAGCTATTTTGTTTTCTGGAAAATATCAGTGGCAAAATTATATATATATATATATATATATATATATATATATATATTAATTCTAGAGAGTGGCTTTTTTAAATCTTCAAACATAAATTAAAACCCAATAATTAAAAGATGCTAAAAACGAATTAACCCTCAGGCAATCCAAGATATAGATGAGTTTGTTTCTTCATCAGAACAGATTTGGAGAAATTTAGCATTACATCACTTGCTCACCAATGGATCTGCAATGAATGGGTGCCGTCAGAATGAATCCAAACAGCTGATAAAAACTTCACAATAATCCACAAGTGATCCACGTGACTTTTCAAAGTCCATTTTTAACCCTTTAAATTTTTTAATTCATGAAATACAAAAGGAGAGGATGAGAAGGTGGTGTTTGTTACTTTCAAGTTCCAAAAAACACATAAAAGTATCATAAAATTATATACAAGTAGGAATTTGTGGTATATTTGTTATTTCTTATACGTTTTCTGGTGAGGAAACAAATGTACTAAATAAGCCTCATGTAACCTTCATAATTATGTCTCATTATGATTCTGTAAGAGTAAATACTGCATAAAATATTTCTTTTTTTAGTCAACCAGGGAATAATGTCCTGTTTTCTTTTATCTATATTATGCCACCTACATTTTAATTCCTGCAAAATCACCTACGGAACATGTTAACAACCCGGGGCTAAAGCAAGAGACACAATCACTGTCAAGTAAACAAAGATAACATGGTAATCTACTTAGACAGACTGACCTAATGCATTATTCATACACAAACATAGTTAATGAGACGGGAGATAATCAAGCTTAAGCGATCAGCTGTATAAACGAAACAAATTCACTGGGGGAGGGGGTAAAAATTAATTATGCAGTGCATACTCGAAGCAAAGAGTCCAAACACAAACAATACACACACACACAAAAAACATAATACAAAACATGTTTTGAAAAAGTGCCATACGCCCAAAAGAAATCTCAGTGGATGCTCCTTCAAAGCTGGAATTCTCAGTTGGGTTTAAGTATCAACTTTGTCTCAGATGTTTGAACTGACAGTCTACGGCGTAGGTCCAACGCAGAAGTATAAATCAGCCTTTAGGCCCAATCCCAATTCTACCCCTTAGCCCTTCCCCTTTCGCGTGTTCACGTAAAGGGGTAGGGGTGTCTCGATTCTCTTTTGGTTGGAGGGGTAGGGGTAAGGGGAAGGGCCAGATAGCCCTTCAAAAGAAGATTTTTCGGGACCACACTTCAAACGAAGGGGTATGAATTTTCTCAGCGTAAACCGGCTTCAGGGGCAACATGGCTGCCCGAGCGAACAAGACGACACATAAATGTAAGCAGTTTTGGCATTAATAAAGATTTGAACGAAAAGTAATCATTTGTTTTATGTTACATTCAATCGTGAGTTCAAATTTACGGTCATGTTACTCAAAGAAATGTTTGCAAAAAATCGCTAAAGTTTGCTAACTTCATATCATTACTGACTGCACGATAGTGCCACAACATAGGCTATTTTCATGTCTGATCAGGGCGATAACCACCATAGACATTGAGGAGGGCTAGTACCCCCAATAATTATAAATCGCAAAACCCTTTTCTGAAATATTGCCAATTTGAGAGAGAGAGAGAGAGAGAGAGAGAGAGAGCGAGAGAGAGATGAAAGTTGCGTGGAAAAGGATTTCCAGGCCTGGAGCCAGGTGGCAAGTTGTCAGTGAGGCTTTTGAGTGGCAGGTTGCCACATGGGACTAAACGGGGAACTGAAAAGAGTTATTCTTGGGTGGTCCAACCTTGGCAGGACCTGGCCCTCTCCTTTTCCTCTCTGCATAGAGATCGAGATGGCTTCTGGGACTCAGGGTCCGAAGCCACTCTGGTGTGGGGTCCCTGGCGCTTATGAAAAGGGTAGCATTTCACCGTGTGAGGGTACTGTCGGAGCCCAGGCTCTGATTTTAGCCGAGGGAGCCTTCTGGCGACCTGAACCAGCCGCTGAGTTGGAGCGCAGGAAGTGGCGTATGACCTGCAACGATTTCTGTCCTGCAGTAAACTATCAATCAGATGGCAGAAGTCACTTAGAGGATTGTGTACATGTTTTCCAGCAAGGTTTTGATAATGTTGATAAATTATATGCCATGAAATATTATATGACATTTGCATATAAAATTTAAGTAGGTTTTATAATAGGGTTAAGAATCTCAGAATATTTGAACTAAGCAAACAAATTATATATTCACATGTAAATAATATGAGTGGTGGCATTATTCTATGTGTTTCCAAAGACTATAGAATCACTGCAGCGGCCGTTATAAGTTCTGGTTCCCATAGAAACCTGAGGCTAGACCAGCCAATGCACATGCGCAGTCATAAGCATGTAAAAACTGTGCATGCGCATTGGCTGGTCTAGCCTGAAAAATAAGCTTTTTTAGCACTATTTGAGCATAAGAAACAACATTCATGGGGCAGTTCATTTCAGATTTTGTTGCCGATTTGAAATATGTAATTTAATTTTGAGCTCATAGGGCAGTTTTTGAGATTTCAGGATCCCCCATTTCTTTTTGATATAGGACTTGGTCTTGTTTGAGCTGCCCGAAGGCATTGCAAATATGGCCGCCAAGTGAACAAACTTGCCTTGAAAGTGAATTTGATGGTTGCAACCAGTGCAATCAATGTTGTTTAGCGCATTCCTATACAGTTGCTAAGGTGTTTTGAGTGGTTACTTACTGATTGCTTACAAAATCTTAAGACCAAAGACCCACAAGTCTTTACAATGTAGTTGGAAATGCCATTTCAAGTCACAAACAACCACTTTTGATGGTCTAATTTAATTTTACGCCAGCACCACAATGCATTAAGTACTGCAAATTGTGTCAAAGAGCCACACTTCTAATCAGTGTGTTGAAAAGTAGTCAGACATATGCATGCATGCAAGGTAAAAAATGGTAAAAATTGGTTTGTTCATAAGCGTTTGTTGTTGTCATTATAATAGTGAATCCAGCAGCCCTCATAATCAGCATTTTTGCTTCTTAAGTCTGTGTACAAATACGTCCCACCCTGGCCCGTTTGGCAGCATCTGCTTCTACTGCTTCAAAAAGAGGAAGGGACACTTGAGATTGCAGAGGGAAGCATCATTTGATGCTTCCCTCTGCAATATCAAGTGATTCATTTCACAAAATTAACATGCGACTGGATGGATGAAAATATGAACAGCTGCAAACAGCAGATTTTGCCACAGATGTAATGAAGGGATTCAAGGTGTCATGGAGATACAGATGGTTGTGTGTTCGGTCCTCAGATGACCTCAGGTTTGCATGAGCATTAATAAACTGCATGAAGGAACTTCAACATTGCACTGACAACCACAGAATATCAGTATGCATATCTCTTGATGTAAAACATCAAGCGATCAAGGTCTGTGGTCATGGCAGGCATAGTCAGGCATAGAAGACAACTGATCACAGAAACATGGTTTCAGAGTCTAAGACAAGGGTTTTCAACCTTTTTTACACCACGGACTGGTTACATTTTGAAAATATTCTCATGGACCGGCTGTAGGGGGTGGGGTTTTGTTTTATAAATATGTATATATATATATATATATATATATATTACGGGTGTAAATCGGATGGTTCGTCACGATACGATACGATATCGATTCTCATACCCAGCGATACGATTTTGCCGATACCTCAAAAAATTATACGATGCGATTACGATTCGATTCGATACAGGAGTATATCGATCGATATATCGATATTATGATATTATATACCTATTTTAAACAACCATCTACATTTTTATTAACTCACAAATGCAACCAAAATATATAACATGAACATTTATCTGAAATGTTCACATCCTGTACCTCAATTGGGACATTCACAACAAAAAAATAGGCCTACACATTTTTTTTTTTTAAATAATAAAGAAAAGAAACAATTGGAAAAACAATTCTGGCTGCTACTATGGGCTCAGTGCTCAGTGCTTTTCTACCGATAACCAAATTACAAGCAATAGCAGAAAATAAATACAAAGACACAAGTTCAATAAACAGTGCTTTTCAGGTTTTTCAGCTCAGTCGAAAATACATTTTCAGGTACGCCAGAAATGTAATAATCAAATGTAAAATAAGTACATAGTTTTCGATGTATAAATTAAATATAGATTAATCATTTTTGATGTTACAAGGTTATTTAGTCAGGAGCAGTGAGCACTTGTATTTTTCTTTGACAGCATTACATTTATTATTAGTTTGCTTTCACTTTAAGAACGAAAGCACGGATTTAACTACTGATACACATGCCTTTTCTTTCTCAACTGTTTACGTTAAGACATATGCCTAACCAACTGTTTACACTAGGATATTCGCCAAAATGTGCATTTTGAAGTAATTTTGTCTATTTACTCATCCATGCACAAAAAAGCGGAAGAGAGCTCAATTTAGTATTCGCACGGTGTAGACGCGGCTGTCTGTGTGTGCGCGCAGAAAACGTCTCAGGTTACTTATGTAACCATGGTTCCCTGAGTAGGGAACGAGACACTGCATCCTCTAGGGGTCGCTATGGGGAACGCCTCGTCGTGACCCGTGTCTGAAGCATACATTGAAAAAACGCCAACAACATGTTGGCTGGCGACAGCCATGACGTCACTACCGGTGCGACTATAGTATAAATAGGCACCGGGAGAACACATCATCCACTTCTTCGTCTGAAGCTTGCGCACGAAGCATAGCAAGAAACCTAGAGGACACAGTGTCTCGTTCCCTACTCAGGGAACCATGGTTACATAAGTAACCTGAGACGTTCCCTTTCATGGGAACTTCTAACTGCGTCCTCTAGGGGTCACTATGGGGAACGGTATACCCATGCCACCATGCTGAGGGGAGTGCCAGAAACCATGGCGAGCACTAAGTACCAACTCTACCATATTGCCATGGGAGTTGCCCCTGGGACGTTAGACGGCTGTCAGTGACATTGTTCCCTATGGCCAAAGGCCTAGGCTACATACTAGGGATGCACGATACTGAGTTCCTGTACTCGTACTCGTTAAAATGCCCCCGATACCAAACGCCGATACCACACAGCATGTGATCAGTGCCATATTCAGACAAAGAAACACCTACAACAGAACAACAGACAGCAGAATGGAGTTATAAGAGATTAAGGATGTCTACGAAGTATATGTATGCAATGAATATAATGTTAAACTTTCAGTATTAATGTCTGTATAGCTGATGTGCGCAAGCTGATCAACAAAGTGCGCTGAGTGGATTGAGCGCACGGCGGTGCAGATGCGCAAGCTTGTCAAGTGAATATACCTTTCTCACAGACATCACTGGAAAGTTTGTAGTTCGGTCGAATGTGTCAAAAACAAGTAAAACAATGCACAAGTTAGACCCTTAGTAGCAACACCCTGTTAAAGTAGGTATCCAGAGGATACATAGGAGGAGTGGTGCCCAAGGCGGAACCGGGGTTTTAAACCACTCAGAAAGAGCACGAAGCTGTACGCGTAGCTCTTACCGTACAGGATTTTAGGAAAGTGGGCAAAGCATAACATGCACACTTACCAGCTA
>NW_015505497.1:574004-574707 GCF_001515645.1 Sinocyclocheilus grahami
TAGTAGCAACACCCTGTTAAAGTAGGTATCCAGAGGATACATAGGTGGTGTGGTGCCCAAGGTGGAACCGTGGTTTTAAACCACTCAGAAAGAGCAAGAGGCTGCTGCACGTAGCTCTTACCATACAGGATACTAGCAGAGCACTAGTGTGCAAACTTACTACAGTGTGGATTTTAGAAAGTGTACAAAGTCTTCACATGCACACTTACCATAACATGGATTTAAAAAATACCGTACTCTGAAAGAGCAGCACTCTGAAAAATACCGCACTCTGAAAGAGCAGCCCATAGATGGAAATGGTGCATCCCAAAACGCTATGTTTGAGAAGTCATCAACTCAATCTAAGGCTTATAATGCTGGAGTGGCTAGCAGTAAATCTGTAGCTGAGGGAGCAAACTTCCAGCTCTCAATCAAGAGGGAGCTCGACCTACAGCATTGTTCCAATGGTGGAACAGCTAGCAGTTATTTATCTGAGGGAGCAACACCCCCAGTTCTCAAACGAGAGGAGGCTCGACCTGCAGCATGTTCCAAAGCTGGAACAGCTAGCAATAATTTACTTAGCTGTGGGAGCAACACACCCAGTTCTCAGTCGAGAAGGGGGCTCGACCTACAGCATGTTCCAATGCTGGAATGACTAGCAGTAGTTTACCTTGGCTGAGGGAGCACAAACCCAGCTCTCAACGAGAGGGGGCTCGACCTACAG
>NW_015505497.1:575008-617067 GCF_001515645.1 Sinocyclocheilus grahami
GGCTCGACCTGCAGCATGTTCCAAAGCTGGAACAGCTAGCAATAATTTACCTTAGCTGAGGGAGCACAAACCCAGCTCTCAGCAAGAGGGGGGGCTCGACCTACTATTGTTAGAATCAGAAGGGTAAGTGTACTGCAAGCTAGTCAAAAAACTCAGCGCATCAGAGAGGCAGAGGAAGGGCCTAGTTCGCCTGATGCTGCTGGTTCCAGGTGCTCTGAGAAAAACAGAGAATTCAACTCTCACGTGAGAGGAGAACTCCGAATTCAGAAGGAGTAGCGTGCTCATAGGTAACCCTTTGATAAGGGTAGCACTGCTCAGCACTACCACAAGAACCGCCCATGGAGCGAGGAATCCAACTCCTCAGAGAGAATTAAACGCTCGAAAGAAAGCACCATGCTCACCATAACCCTCAATGTTGAGGGGAGCCTTCTCACACAGTGCTCGACTGTTCCGCAAACAATCCAGAGCGTCTTTAATGCTCACCTTGTGCCTTCGGGCAATCCTTATATCGAGTCCTGATACGTGAGTTTGAACAAGAGTGCACACTTGTCGTTAATGCTTAGACGGACATTATGTGAAAATGTGGACAGTGCCAAAATAAAGGTTGCTATTTACACTACAGATATCGATATTTTACACGTGGCATCGAGGAATCCAACTCCTCAGAGAGAATTAAACGCTCGAAAGAAAGCACCATGCTCACCATAACCCTCAATGTTGAGGGGAGCGATGCTTCCAGAGTGAGTGGAACCCAAGGTACCAGGGTCTAAACGAGGCTAATAGCGCGTTACCCTTACCATACAGGATTTCAGAAAAGTGGGCAAAGCATAACGTGCACACTTACCACTTGTGTGGATTTTAGAAAGTGGGCAAAGCATAACGTGCACACTTACCACTTATGTGGATTTTTAGAAAGTGCGCAAAGCTTATACGTGTGCACTTACCATAGTATGGATTCAAGAGTTTTCCAAGCATCTGCTCACAGATAGAACGAGTCCTGATACGTGAGTTTGAACAAGAGTGCACACTTGTCGTTAATGCTTAGACGGACATTATGTGAAAATGTGGACAGTGCCAAAATAAAGGTTGCTATTTACACTACAGATATCGATATTTTACGCGTGGCATCAATGCATCGTATTGTCAGACATCGTATCGATGAATCGTTACACCCCTAATATATATATATATATATAAATATATATATATATATAATATATATGGTGACTTTTTTAACCGAGTATGCTGAGTACCACCATAATACCACCCCTCCACCGGCTTTTAGGATACTCAAAAGGGATCACAGATGACAAATAGCTAAGAAACACCATGGCAGCAAATCACTGAGAAAGTGCCACAATCCTGACAAGTCATAGCAATAAAGCGTAGGCGAGAAAGCTGCGGAGAATCCGTTCGCCTGGAAGCAACAGCAACTGGTAGATTTAAAGAAAATTACTGCCCTTTGGCAAGTAAATCATTGTACGTACTTACTCCTAACTCTTTAAGCTTTAAGTTACATTTCAAATGACAAGGGATCAACTTATATTCGTGTTTAAATGAATTATCCCGTAAACGTATTCTCTCAAATGGCCTGGGTATGCGGAGCATTCGCAGTTTATATGGACTGAACGCCACTGATATATGTAGACATTACACATTTTACCTTTAGAAATAAATATTTTACTTGATTCAGCATAAAATTTATTACACAAACATTAGGCTACAATGGCCTAACAAACTATGGAACATAAAAGAAGATAATTTAAGAAATAGCTCAGTATTTATTGTTCACACAGTGAAAGTCATTGACCAAAACAGCTTTGTACCAACAGTCTTCAAAATACATTTTTTTATGTTCCACAATAGAAAGGTTTGAAACGATATGAGGGTGAGTAAATGATGACAGAAATTAATTTTTTGGGGTGAACTCTCTCTTTAATGTTTTTATTTTTATTATTATTATTTAATGAAATTATACTCTAAATAAGAAACTAAATCTTATTGTAAATGTCTTCCTTTGATTCGTTCAAACGGCTGATTCATTTAGGAATTCGGTAAAGGGCTCACTTTATGAATGGACTTTTGAATCATTGGTTCACTGGATTCGTTCAAAACGCGGATTCATTCAGAAACTAAACACCACCTTGTTGCTCGGAGACGCACAACAGTTCTGCTGTGGCTTTAAAGGTAATATTATCTCTTCAAAAATTAGCAAAAACACATAATATTGTGTTAAATACACAATATTAACTTCTTATTTACTGAACTGTTGTGTAGGCTAAAATCACATTTAAACTCGTGATAGATCGGGACAAAATCAGCACTTTTGTGATATTGCTCTTGCTGCTGGTGACTGGTGTGATATGTATAAATATGAGACAAAACTCATAGAGGGGCATTTTTTGCACAAATATCTTGAATTTTATGGCATAACTGCATTTATGAAGTTGTTGCCCTGCAATATATTTGTCAACAGTCAACTGTATGAAATGTAAGATGATGTACAGGTCTGGGGGCGGGGCCAGTGCGTTAACTGCATTAAAATATTTTAATAGCGTTCTTTTTTCCTAACTAATTAAGTTAACGCCTTAAACTGACAGCCCTAATATATAAATATATATATATATATATAGTAGTGGTTCATCGGATCATATTGTGGTTTTTGAGACACAATCAGATTTTTCAGATGAGCAAGAAAAAAATTATTTAAAGCACAGAGAACAAAAATGCAGAGAAGGCCTTTTTTTAACATAATTTGATGTGTATCTGAAATGGAAGGAGACGTAAAAGAGGAATCAACTCTGTATTTGCGCACTGTCTACTAATTAAACATTTAATTTACATGAAATTGCATATAACAAACGAAAATAATGAAATTAAATTAAATGTAATTAAAACAATCAATAATGCGCAATAGCGCAATAACAGTGTCATATCTATAGGCCACACTTTTTTTCCCAGAACATTCTTGCGACCAGGTAGCATCTCTTCCATGGCCCGGTACTGGGTCGTGACATGGTGGTTGGGGACCTCTCGTCTAAGAGATTACAATGCCTTTATAAGGCCAACAAAAAAAGAAAGAAAAGCTAGGTTTTGAGGGGAAATGTAAATTTTTAAAAAGTTATAATTAATATAAAGTACAATATTTTAAAATAATAAATATTTCAAATAAATGAATAAATTCAAAAATAAAAATATTTTATTGTATTTACATTAAAATCCATTGACACTACTGTATAAACTGAACTGAGAAAAACTGCTTAAATTGATAATGCTACATCTATACCAGCAGATAAAAGTAAAAAAAAAAAAGAAAAAAAAAAATATATATATATATATGCTAGGTGTGGGGAAATATATATTACATTTATTATTATTATTATATTGCTTAAAAGCATATTTACATTGTTATTTAGCAGATGCTTTTATCCAAAGCGACTTACAAATGAGGACAAGCAATCAAAACTAACAAAAGAGCAATAATAAACAAGTCTCAGTTAGCCTAAAGCTTTACACATAGTAATGTTTATATATATATATTATACATAATAAAAAAAAAGAAAACAAGTAGATGAAATAGAATGTAAAAGGGACAAGTATTTTTTTTATAAAAAAAAGATAATGGAATTAGAAAAGAAAGTGCTACAGTTAGAGGGTCAAATAAAGATTGAAGAGATGTGTTTTTAGCCATTTCTTGATGCTCGGATTGAGTTGGGCAGGTCATTCCACCAGGAGGGAACAGTTAATATAAAAGTCTGTGAAAGTGATTTTGGGATGGCACAATGATTACATAACATAACAGAGTACATAAGAGCCAAAATCACACATCAATAGCACATCAGCTGCCAAAAATTACTCCGTAAAAGATGCAGATGATTCAAATGTAAATTTATGTTCACAAATATATTTGCTTTACAACAACAGCTAATTTCAGCAGGACGCTTAATGGAACCAAATTCTGAGGAGCAGTTTTATTGTCAAGACATGCTGTTACATGCCTAGATTCACTTATCTGCACTCACACAGTCACTAATATCATTAAGAAGCTAAATTAAAGTGCACAAACCTGCTTATGACAGCACAAAAATAATAAAAAGTCTTATCAAGAGGCATAAATAAGTGCACAATTAATTTACATAATTACTGCTCTTTTTTAGACACAGAAAACACTGGGAGAGGTTCTGATAACCCAAAGCATCAGCCTACAGACACAACAGCCATTACTTTCAATCAGAATCCATCAAATTAAGCGATAACCGAGACCAAGCACACTCTTATCCAGGAAATCCATGTCATTCATTGGTTAAAATCTGAAAACCAGCAAAAATGTCAGTCAAAATCATGCGAAACCGATTCAATTTTAAAGCTAGATAAAACTGTACATCTACGCATTTGCTTTATTTTCTCTCACCCCAGAGCAAAGCCTCTCTTTGCGTTAAGTGCTCTAGCACTTTTCCAGAGAGGTGAAGTTCTCTGAAATCTTCTCATATCCAGCTCTGTGATCTCACAATGCAGCGCCAGAGCCAGAGCCAGAGGCGTCTCTAAGAAAGAGTCGCATTGTCTTTGAATGTGCATTGGAAAGGTCACAACATCCTGGAGGCCAGAGCATCTCTGGAGAGACACCAGCACAATCTTGTGAGAGTTTCTCATGTTTGATGTGGCACCTCAGCTGATGAATTACAAAAATGAATGGAATGTGTGCCGATATATCCACTCAGTTCAGGATAGGGAACTGCTGACGTAATATTAGTCATCAAACGCTCAAGAGAATAGTAAATATCGGTTATTTAAAATTCTGGATACAGAGGAAACCATTATGTGATTCTCAGATATTTATTTATCCGTATGATTTTCAAAATCCAGTCAAAAACATGGTCAGGTCATGGTATTAACTTACCACAGCATAAGTCAAACGGCAAATACGATGACATCTTTAATATATCGTTAATATATCTGCTCCGATCTGTAAAACAAAAATTACAAAATAAATTAAATAAAAAAAGAGACGGCAAGCCCTTGCAGCCTATAGTGAAACAAACACTCGCTTAGAGATGCGCAAGGTGCGTCAAAACAATACACTAGGTTCTTAGACGGTAAAAGATAGGAAGGTAAATTAGTAGAATACGGAAGTATAAAAATGATTCAAACAGGGTAGCTCCGTGGGTTTGTGTGTCCAAACAGCTCTGAAATTTTCAAGATGCGTAAAAAAGTTCAGTCTCCATGCATACACGCGCACCAGCCAAGCCAAAATTACAGTTCCTCAAATACCAAATATAGTAAAGACAAATTATCTTTGCATAAACAGTTCCATGTGAGAGAATGGGAAAAAAATCCACGAATTAATGCTCCATTTTCAGACTTAAAAAAATTGCTTTCATTATTTTACAATATAGCCTAATAAACTTCCTCAGTAGCCTATCAACGGAATAAAAATAAACAGAGAATTCGAATATTTAAGTCCTTCCATTCATTTCTCTCCATTGTTTTATTCTAATACCATTGTCTTCTTCTAGACGCCCGCCATGACGTCACGCCACAGAATCCTCCTTTCCACCTTTGCAATTTATTTATAGTAATTTTTCACATATAGTTGTAAGTGACTCAAACCGCAAGAAACATGACAACTTTAGAAAAATAAAGCGGACTGCAAAACAGCAAGTTAAATTAATGTTGACTGAAGTCCAAGGGGCCCTTCACATCACACGAGACGCACTGAAGCAGAATTTAAAAAAAAAAGGATTCAAGTTTCTAAAAACGCGACGTTCATGCGTGCATAAGGCACGGGTACAACAATTAAAGATCCAATTAACCCATGTTTACGTAGAAGCAAAAAAAAAAAAAAAAAAAAAAAAAAAAAAAATAAACCCAATGTAGAAAAAAAAAAAAAAAAAAAAAAAAAAAAAAAAAAAAAAAAAAAAGCAGTGCAGGATGTAAAAACGCGTGTCATTTGTGAGACTTGTACCAAGCATTTCTGCAACATTATCCCCCCTGCTGTTGCTTACTGTTCTCTTTATTATGCAATTACATAGCCTAATATATATGGAGGATTTCAGGTTCCCATAATGGTGTACCAGCACTCTCTGGAACTTGTAAATGCAAAAGAGGTCTGCGAATGAAACTGAAAACTTAAAACCCTACTATTATTTAAAAGGCCACTATTAAAGGTAATAAAGCATATACAATTGACTAGAATCACTACAAATATCAAGGCTGCTTTTGCAAAATACAATAATAAAACAATATCAGATAAACTGTAACAGATTCAGCTCTCCAAACAAGACAAGAGGATCGAGTTTAGTTTTACCAGCATACTTACTGATCACAAATTTACTTAAGAACCTAAAAGAAAAACACAACACACTGAAATATGTCATAGAATTGACTTAATGAAATGGTACGTACATTTGTGACCCTGACCCACAAAACCTGTCATAAGTAGCAAAGGTATATTTGTAAAAATAGCCAACAATACATTGTATGGGTCAAAATTATCGATATATATTTTATGCCAAAAATGATTAGGATATTAAATAAAGATCATACTCCATAAAGATATTTTGTAAATTTCCTACCGTATATATGAAAACTTAATTCTTGATAAGTAATATGCATTGCTAAGAACTTCATCTGGACAGCTTTAAAGGCAATTTTCTCAATATTTCGATTTTTTTTGCACCCTCAGATTCCAGATTTTCAAATAGCTGTATCTCATCCAAATATTGTCCTATCCTAACAAACCACACATTCAGCTTTCAGATCAATCTCAATTTCAAAAAAATGGACCCTGATGACTGGTTTTGTGGCCCGGGGCAACATTCACAGACTCCATTCACATTATCCAACAAAAAAGTGCACAGTGACTACCACCTTCTGGACACAACAAAAATTACTATAAGAACAAAATCTGAGGATTTGAGAACCTGTAAATGAATTTATTTGAACCTTGTCATATATCAGTTGGAAGTTCCCATTCTCCAAAATGTGATTATGTAGTTTATTTCATTGATTTAACACATTATATCATGTGTTATAATAATTATTAAAAGAATCACGACAATGGGAATGACTTCCATAAAAAAAAGCAAATTTATGTCACGTTCCTGCTGATCACTACCTCCAGATGCTATAGTCTCCTTATAATGTTATCGAGAGTTTTACATCAAAAAACATAATTTAGAGTAATAGGCTATTTCATGTCCTGTTTTTAAGCCCCCTCATCAGAACGCTCTGTTTGAATAGGCGTGGCGGATGTAGACTCGGAACGCTCACCTTCATAGATGAACGCTGCTGTCATTTAGGCCTAGGTCAAAAACTTATAAATACTCAGTACATATCAAAAGATGTGTAAGTACAGACAAAGCAATAGTGACCACGTAATAAAAACAGTTAGCCTACTCGCATCCAAATTCAGCAGCATCTTTTAGTTTTAATCTCGTCGAATTGTGCCTTGTAAACGAATCCGCAGTAAAAGGAAGTGAGATGAGTTCTTACTGACGCGGTCTGGAACTTCTTTAAAAATAAAGTTCATCCACTCTTTCCTAATGTTAGGATCAGAAGGAAGGCAATGGAAAGACTGTGTTTTTCCACAGCTTAGCACTTCACAGCATCTTGTCGTCTTCGGAGGCATCTTTATCGTTTCATTTCTGTGTAGACCTGCGTTTGACGCGCTTACACTACGTGCGCGAATCGGTGGGCGGGGCTAAACTAGGCAGCGATGTTGAAGCAGGTGTTGATCATTTTCAGCCAAGGGCTAGGGATGGGCGATACCACTTATTTTGTTTTCGATACGATACCGATATTTTTCAAGGCAGTATCGTCGATATCGATACCGATTCGATACTTCTGCACTAAACTTTTAAATGATGAAATGTATTAAATTATTAAATTACTAAGAGTAAAATGGATAATAATAAGCACTTAACTTTGTTTAAAATGCATTTTAACATTCAATACGCCTTATATATTTCAACGTTCAGTTTAAATAACTGTAATTGCACAAACTATGTAGGCTACAATTTCAGTTTGTTTATTGTGAAATAACTCTGTCCTTCTGTCCTCTGATAAGCATTGTTCAGGGCTGCCGTTCCCAAAAGCTTTAATGCTTTCTTATGATACTTTTGGGAAAAGCAGCCCTGTATGAATGCACTGTCAGAAGTGAGTGAATGCTTTCTGATTGATTAGTTCTGTCTTGCAACATTTGCGTGTGTTCAGATGAGCAGGAAAATAGTTATATCCTACACAATTACTCGCTAACAAAGGTTATTCGTCCAATTCAATGCATATTGTACGCATTATATTTTTGTTAAATTAACAAAATCACTGGTAAATAAAACACACCTTAGTATCGATATTTTTTGTTTGAGTATCGATACTTTCGATACTCGCGTCAGTATCGATATATCGATACTTTGGATCGATACGCCCATCCCTACCAAGGGCTGTTTAGCCACACTATTACATCATAGAGTAGAACATTCCACAAGCTGTGGTTTTGGCAGACTGGCTTCAATATTAGACTAACAAGACAGTTTTGAGTTCTGAAACTTACAGGATGTTTTTAAAGTACAATGACCTCTTATATGTCAAAAGATCTTGACCCCTTTAAAGCAGACTGGGATCTTAGAGAAGAAGTGGCAATGGCACTGAAGAAAGACGTGCGATGAGAGAACGGACGGATAAAGGCACAAAACACCAAAAAGAATAATATATAACAATATAAAATTCTAATAAAATTGCGAGATATAAACTTAATTGCAGTTGTGAGATATAAACTCACAATTTTGAGGGAAAAAAGCCTGAATTGTGAGAATTGTTTTCACCTCACTTTTTATCTCACAATTAAGATTTTTTTTGTCAATTCGGAGGAAAAAAATAGATATAAAAACAAGATAAAAACACACAATTTTTATCTCTGTCTCAGACGACCACAGGAACCAGATGAGTCCTCTGCACAATGTGACTTTGCTGCAGCCTGAAATTGAACTGCTGGTTTTGTCTGGTCAGAGGAGAACTGGCCCCCCGACTGAGCCTGGTTTCTCCCAAGGTTTTTTCTCCATTCTGTCACCGATGGAGTTTGGTTCCTTGCCACTGTTGCTTCTGGCTTGCTTAATTGGGGACACTTCATTTCCAGCGTTATCGTTGACTTGATTGCAAAGATACTATTTAAACTGAGCTGGATGATGACATCACTGAATTGAATGATGAACTGTCTTTAACTGAAAAATGAGTGTTTACTATTGTCACTTTGCATTATTGACACTATTTTCCTAATTAATGCTGTTCAGTTGCTTTGACACAATCTGTATTGTTAAAAGCGCTATATAAATAAAGGTGACTTGACTTGAATTGACTTGACAGGAAAAACATGCAAAAGCTTAATGTCTTTCTCTTCTTTATCTCATAAAAATGTAAAGATTGAGAAATGGGCATCACGGTGATATTTAGATATAGATACCATTAGTGATTTCAGTCCTCTTTTTCTTATGGTGCTTTTCCAGTGCATGGTACGGCTCGGTACGGTTCACTTTTTGGGGGTTTTCCACAAATGGATCTATTTAACTGATCGTTAATTTAGATTTGGTTTCTGCAGTCATGAACTCACCAATGATTCACCGTCTGCCAATTATTGTGACCTCAGTTTTTGTTTAAATAATTATGCAGTCCCTGAGGCAGTGCCTACATATTTTATATACATATACATCCATATTTATTTCTGTTTTACTCTATTGTCCACGCTGAGACAGCACCTTATTAAGACACTTTGAAGAGTGTGGACTGTGAAAATTATAATGCAGATTTAGTCAGATGAATATTGTGCCATAGATATTTATGGTTTTATTGGCAGCCTTCAGACCCGTTGACACCAAAGACAAAAATTATAAACTGTAAAATGTAAATAATTGTTCTAATTCTAACACTACAACTATAATATAACATCTAATATAGATATCATCATAGTTGGCTTTATAGTTATCATTCTTTGTGTAAACAGGCTGTTAGAAAAACATGCAATGCTATAACTGACACGTTTTATGATCACTTAATCATGGCACTTGTTATCATAACCTTTTTATTTTTTAAATAACTGTCCTAGAATTGTCCTAATGTGTGCATACCAGAACTGTCTGGTCAACAAATCTTGTTCCAGAAATGAAATGCAGGACATTGCTTTCTCTTCCATAGATTTGGACCAGCCGGCTAAGTTTCCCTCCACATAGGGCAGCACTCCAGAAGTCACCTGATTGTAGTGCGACACCTAGAACAGCAGCCAGAAATAATCAGATTGAGCAGATGTTTAGTGATGAGAGTTTGAGAGTGATGTTTTTATTCAGTTTCAGATGGTATAGTTGGTACCTTGCAGGCTGAATAGCCTATTTCGTGAACGAGGAATCCTGCACATTTAACTTCGCTCCGAATAGAGTTCTCATCTGGTGGAACTGTTGCCATGGTGACAGAACGGAGTGCTACAATATACGGGTCTCTGTGATGATACAAATACAGTTTGAGATTCACATTAAAGGAATAGTTCACCCAAAAATGAAAATTTGCAGAGAAAGCACTTATCCTCAGGCCATACAAGAAATAGATGCATTTGTTTCTTCATCAGAACAGATTTGGAGAAATGTATCATTACATCACTTGCTCACCAATGGATCCTCTGCAGTGAATGGGTGCCGTCAGAATGAGAGTCCAAACAGCTGATAAAAACATCACAATAATCCACAAATAATCCACACCACTCCAGTCCATCAATTAACGACATTTGAAGTGAATAACTGCATATTATTATTGCTTTATCCAGTTAAAAAGTCGTCTCTTCAGATACAGGAGAGAAATATGTACAGATCAAGCACTGCTTACAAGCCAAAACAGTTCTAAACAGATATGTCGGTGGATTTTGATGTGATAGGTTAATATGGATTATAGACCAGAAGCAAAAGTTTAAAGTTAAAACAACTTAATGATGGATTTGTTTCTTACAAACATGCAGCTTTCCACTTCACAAGATGTTATTTGATGGACTGGAGTTGTGTGGATTACTGTAATGTTTTTATCAGATGTTTGGACTCTCATTCTGATGGCACCCATTCACTGTATAGGATCAAATGGTGAGCAAGTGATGTAATGCTAAATTTCTCCAAATCTGTTCTGATGAAGAAACAAACTCATCTACATCTTGGACAGCCTGAGAGTGAGTAAAGTTTTAGCAAATTTTCATTTTTGAGTGTACCATTTCTTTAAAGATTTATCCAAAACAGAATCACTCATGGTAGCACTGGAATCATACCCATCTTTGCAGGGTTGCCTTTTAGACAACAGAACCACGAAAGGATTTTGCTTCCTTTGACTGTGGTGCATTTAATGTGATAAATGGTTTCCTCCTCATCTGCTTTCTCAACCTCTTCACAGCACCTGGAGGACATATGGAAGGATGTAGATGGTGAGAAACAATTTGATGTAATTGCAAAACTTATAGCGCAATCAAAGTAAGATAAAGGGATGTAATAAACTCTTGTTAGCCTACAAATAGTTTCTGTCCCACTGTGGCCGTAACCGCAGGTCGGCGAGCAGCAAGAAAGCATGAAAAGCTGTAGTTTTGATCTTCATCTCAACTTTTAAACAAAGCATATCTGCCTCCTCGTGCACATAGACTCCTACCTGCAAAACACAAGAAAATTCAGCACGCTAGCCACTTGCTAGACATACATAGATGCATCATATAGAATAAACAAAGTGATGACCTTATCATTGATGTTACTTGCTTTCCAGCTAAGACTGTGAGAGCTGCCACGTTGTTATACCCCAAATACACCTGTAGAGGGCAGAGATGTTACACGTACAGAAGGCTTGTCCTGCTCAGTAACAATGGGTTTATTTGGAATCATCTGTATGTAGCATGCAGTATGTATACTGTTATGGAAGTTTTCTCTTTTTCTACAAGCAGCAATGCGAAGAACTAGAACACATTGGATGCATTCGAAATCTTATACTCTCTGAATAAGTACTTCTTTTAAATAAGTAATTACTTTGTAAGTGAGGAAAATTGTGTTCTATATGGTATGAATGTGTGTAGTATGAACATAATCTTGATGTATGTGTGACCTATAATAATACTGTCATTTGCGTCGCTTCACTGGTTTTCACAACTCCTCTCCTGTGGCCTCATTGGGATTGTAAATTGTCCATCAAATGGAATCTCGCTGAAAGTAGTTAGTCATCTGGGTACTTCGCGCCTACTGTTTATTGAATACTGAGCATTTTGACAAACTATGCTTTACACATACTTTTTGATTCACATACTTTGTGATTTCAGATGAACTATTGTGTGGAAAACAGTATCCCATAATGCAATTCACTTAACTTCATCATCCATTTAAAGGTGCCATAGAATGCATTGATACAATATTTTTAATTGTTCTCTGATATCTACATAGAAGGTGTGTGGCTAAGGTAAGGGCAAAAAATCTCCAGAAATGGTTTTACATGTCCATTTACAACCCTAGGATTTGTCCCTAGAATGAAATGGTCTGTTTTTACCTTTTTTGGAAGGGTCGTGAATAATAATGCTGAGCTCTGCTCTGATTGGCTGTTTCGCAGTGCGACTCGTTTCAGTAGCTCACACAGCAGGAAGGAAACATAGGGAAAATATATATTTCAATACTTTCTCTCGCAGTTATATCGTTGGGTAATTATACTGTATATAAAATGCAGGCATTAGGGAGCCACTATTAATATGCGGGATATTGAATCTGCTTTCGAATGCACGATCGTTTTACTTTCACTTTCGAGATTTATGAACGCACGTGCTCTGTGTAAACTACAGCGGCAGTACTTAAAACACATTTTACAAGATCAGATGCTTGTCAGTGGTGCTCAGGATCTGTAAATCATTCGCCATCATCCTCAGTCATCTCTCCTTACTCTGTTTATGTGGTAAGTGAAATCTTATGTACTGTAATGTAACAGGCTACCGCTAGCAAGCAGCTAACATGTCCGTTTAGTGGCTCGCGCTATTTTATTAGAACGCATTATTTGTTTTCCGTGCCTTTCTGAATACAGACACCAACCCATCCCTGCACATCACATCCCCTGCACAGCCTGGAACATAACATTTATTTCCATGATCTGCCATTTTCACTATTATCCTCACTTGTTTCTTCACAATACCTGCAGAACTTCTGATGATTCGGCTGTGCAGGTCCGGCTGGCGCTGGCATAGAACATGGGCGGGTATATGCAAATGTTGGGGGCGAAACTATTAGTGATCCTGACTGTAACGTCACAGTCGGTGTTATATTCTGATTCGCTTATTTTTCAGTGGACTTTTGCATGCACAAGATTTACATAAGGAGGAGGAAACAATGGTGTTTGAGGCTCACGGTATGTCATTTCCATGTACAGAACTGTTATTATTCAACTATGCCAAGGTAAATACAGTTTTCCATTCTATGGCACCTTTAAGGACGTGTCAGTGCACTGCAGCCCGAGCTGGAGGGGATAAGGATGTGTGCAATTTAAGGATGTGTGCATCCATGTTGACGTTGTTTAACATCTGATGACACACTCGATCTATGCGTTGTTTTGTTTGGGCAAAGAGCACGCACGCAATGTCTCCGAGGGGGCAATCGGCGTGCACTGTGAGCATTTTTTCCAAGGAAAAAAGCTCCGCTCTCATTTGTCTCTCTTTTCGAGGAAAGAGGGGCAGCCATCTGCTTCTCGCGATTCAGGACCCCTCCGCTGCTGAAGCACGGAAGGGAATGAGCTCGTGGGGATCGCAGGTGGATCTGGCCGATGAGTTTGAAGGGGGGTTTCCCTTTCGTGATCATCGGCTGTGCACGAGAGTGAGCCGCTGGAGGATGATGTTATTTCATTAACATTGTCTGACCCCTCAGCATGGTGGCGTGGGTATACCGTTCCCCATAGCGACCCCTAGAGGACGCAGTTCGAAGTTCCCATGAAAGGGAACGTCTCAGGTTACTTATGTAACCATGGTTCCCTGAGTAGGGGACGAGACACTGCGTCCTCTAGGGTTCTTGCCATGCTGCGGACGCAAGCTTCAGACGAAGAAGTGAATGATGTGTAGCTCCCGGCGCCTATTTATACTATAGTCGCATCGGTAGTGACGTCATGGCTGTCGCCGGCCAACGAGTTGGTGTTTTTTCAATGTATGCTTCAGACACGGGTCACGACGAGGCGTTCCCCATAGCGACCCCTAGAGGAAGCAGTGTCTCGCTCCCTACTCAGGGAACCATGGTTACATAAGTAACCTGAGACGTTTTCCATTCTATGGCACCTTTAATGTGACTATTTAACTAGAAATGATATCAGTAATGATCTGTAGTTATTTTCATTTGATCACACTTCTAAAATTGACATTTCTGCGCAAAACTGTCTAAACCTACCACTCACTGAATTCAACACACTAGTGTTTGAAACAATGTTTGAAACATTTATCATTCAATATAATTTATAGCATAATTATTCAATTTTGATTCTGAATTTAGGCATTCACTATTTTTGAATGATTACGCATTTATTATATATTTTTTGTGGTACCTGATTACTTCTGTCCCAAGGCACGGAAATTGGTCCCTCATCTCTTGAGTACAGAATGTGTTTTCTGGGAAGAAAAATTTGGTATGTTTCTTAATGAGGGATCTAAAGATAAAGTTTTAACTTTTACTGATTTTCTGTACAGAAATTACCTGGTCATGCGAATTCTCTTCCTGACAATAGCACCAATTAATCGTCTTTCTCCATCCTGAAAAAATAAAATGATACAATTAATGTGCCTTTAAGTGAACCTCAGAGCTGTTGAATATAATAAATATTCTAGTGTTGCTGAACATGTAAATAACTCACAAGCGTTGTGTAGGTGACATCAGGAAACATCTGTTTCTCACCATCACGTCCTGGGATGTAATAAATCATGGAGGCACTGTTGATGTGTCTTGGTGTCCCCTCATTCCACTCCTCACAATTATACGCCTCCACCCAAACACCAACCTCCACACTGATACACAGAATAAGAGAACAACGTGTTTAAAATATTCCTCAGTTTATTAGATATTAGTATTAATGTCAATATGAAATCAAAATTTACCCCATTTACTCCCTTAATAAATCTGCCTAGCATTAATGTGATGTGCGACAACTGAATATATCATATTACAAATGCATGCTGTTGTCTTTAACAGTCCTGGCAATTAAATGCTTCTAAAGAAGGTTGTTTTGTTTATGATTGTGCATCTATAGCAGTCAGGTTATGTAGCTACTGCACCTGGTCTGAAAGGTATTATTGACCATCGCTTTAAACACCAGTCTGTCACCGACACTGGACGGACCTCGGAATCGAAACATGTCCACAGCTTCGAGAGAAGGATAGTAGCCACACAAAAGACTAGGAGAACAGAAACACACAGACAGAAGATGAAATGAAGATTTAAATCAACAGATTATATAAATATGCTTATATATGAGTTTATCAAAATGAGTACTTTCAACTAGAGACAAACTTTCAAGGCTAGACCAATTTTGATGATGGCTTGAGAAAGCCTGACCAAAAGGACTGAAAACGTTTTAGGCCATGACAGATGGAATGATAGACAGAACAACAGATAGATAGATAGAATGATAGAATGATAGATAGATAGATAGATAGATAGATAGATAGTTTGGTTCATGGCTAAGAATAATTAACACAAGTAATTTTTAATTGGGGAGAATCAATGTGAAAAATGCTTCCGGAACAATGGTGGTCACTGTTGTGCTAATGGTACATTCACATGGGGCGTCAGCGTCAACGCCTCTCGTTTACTTTACATGGAGTGACGTCAAGCGTTGCCGAACTGAATTGTGGGTTCGTCGCTTCGTGTCACTGGCATTGCTCGTGGCAGAAGTTGAAAACTTTGCAACTTTTCAAGCGCCAACACAGGCATCAGCCAAACAGATCGCCTTCTGCAAATACCCTAGTGCAGACGCTAGCCAATCGCGTTCATGAAACGCCATAAAACTAAATCTAATGTGATTGGCTGTTGTCGTTATGACTGTCACGTCAGCACCAATCTTCAGACATGCCTTCCATCAAGCGTAGATGCTGACGCCCCGTGTAAATGTACCGTAAGATAACATCTAACATGAATACACATGCTCCTGGATCTGGTACCTGGCTGCTACTGTAGCCACGTTCTCCATACAGGCCATGATCTGTCCTCCAAATGTGTTCCCATGGTGATTGGCGTGTGGCGGCAGTCCCAGCTCGATGCTCTCGACCCGCATGAGCTCGGTCGACACCACGGGCACGACGGGCTTCCTGCTACACAGTCCTGAAATGTCAACAAATCCTGTTCAGCATGCACTTCATCAGTACACTGACTCATGACTGGAACTTCTGATCCCACTGCCAAGTTGTGGTTGTTGTGGCTCTTGTTGAGTCTCGTGTCTGTCCTCTGGCTGACTCTGTCATGGGATTCTTTCCACTGGAGACACTCAGTGTGTTTGGGCAGTGATTTTAATATCACCATTTGTTCTTTCAGGATGTATTGCCAATGAAGTTTGTTTCCATGACTTGGTGGAGTTATTAGAAGTCCAATCTCCTGGAGTAAACTGAGGTGTGACATAATAGCTTGCAGATCACTTGATACACCATCCATCTCAGAACCTCGTAAGCAGACACAAGTATATACTAATTTAATGACAGAGTTGAAGGAAAGTGCTAACCCTTGTTTTGAAGGTTGTAATAGTCCTTCATGAGGTTCTTGAAGGCCTCTTCATTGTAGAGACGGAGTCGTCGTCTCTCTGAAGCTAGTGAATATTCCAGCATTTCCTCTACAGAGCCCTGAACGTCCAAGGGTTTCAGAGACACCTGCAGAAATAGACATCAGTGAATATTTAGGAATAATTCTATTTTTTACATACATAAAGTCAAAGCAAGAGAGAAGTTATATGCACATGTTTGTCACTGTTATCATATGTCGCTACTCTCTGACAGTCACTGTAGCTGCCACATTAAAATTTAGCTGTTTGAGAAGCCCTACAAAGATGCTATTTTACTAGTATCCAGTTACAAAATTGTCTAATATTGATAGTTAAAATGAATAAAACAAATGTGACATATTACGTTTTTACTTGGTATTTTAAAACAATATTCCGGAATTTAATAGAAGGATTTAAAGAGCTGCAGTTGCAGCTGCCGTTGTTCATAAAAATGAAAAACTGTTGATATCCATATTAAATGAAAATATTTAAAAATATTCTTTAGCCATGAGTAAGTCTTAATTCTCTGTCTGTAATTATAATCCATGCTGATGAAAAAATGCCAAATATTACAACTTTAATAAATATTTGTTCTTAATCCATCATTAGTTTCATTTATTCAATTTAGTTTATGCTGACTAATAAAAATATCAATCAAAATAAAAAAATACATTGTGAAGCATTTACATAAAACAATACATAATGGGGCTTAAATGTGTCCATATATCTATAAACCCCATTTTTAAACTTATTTGAAAGAAATCTGCTCATCAAGGCTGCATTTATTTGATTAGAAATACATTAAAATCATATAATATTGTGAAATATTATTGCAATGTAAAATAACTATTTTCTTTTTAAATATATTTTAAAATATAATTTATTCCTGTGATGCAAAGCTGAATTTTCAGCATCATTACTCCAGTCTTCAATGTCACACGATCCTTCAGAAATCATTTTAATATGCCGATTTGGTACTCAGGATACATTTCTTATTATTACCAACGTTTAAAACAGTCGTGCTGCTTAATATTTTTGTTGAAACCATGTTACATTTTTCCAATATTTGTTCTTCAAATATTGGAAACTTCAAAAGGTTGGCATTTATTTGAAATACACACCTTTTGTGATATTATAAATGGTCCTTTACTGTCACTTTTGATCAATTTCATGCACGCTTGCTTAGAGCCTCTTACTGACCCAAAACCTTTAATCAGTAGTGTAATATTTAGATTCGAGTTGGCTTAATGGGATGATTTACCCCAAATTCTATGGTGCATTCTTGACAGAGACGTTTCCTCACCTTGTGTGTTCCGGTTGGTTTGGCGACAAACGTGGAGAAGGCCACGCAAACCCTCTTTGTCACCCCACTGAGCACCTCCTGTACTGTTACATAGATGCCTACCTGATAAAAACAGAGGCCTGATCAAACACAGGAATGCATTATATTTATTCCGTTAATATTTAATACTGTAAATGTGTTTCGCCTTGTATTACCTCCATACTTGTGTTGAAAGCCCTGTTCACTCTGGCTTTGATATTGATAACCTGCCCAACCCTGAAGTACAGAGAGATGTGTGTTACTAAAAATAACAATTGGTCCCTCTGTAAATTCTCTTTGCCACCGTGAAATCTTCTCAGTCCCTTAAAGTGTAGGTACGGCCGGGAAGCAAGAAAACACACATTCAAATGTTTTCTCAATACTTCAATTTATTCATAGATACAAAGATATTATATAGGGCACTAGGTAGTGGCGGATACAGACGATCAGGGGTTAATTTTTCTTGTTCAGGCTGTCTAACAGTATCATACCGAGGCGGGGCCGAGCTGGGAGAGTCAACATGGTGATATGATAGTAACAGATCAATTTATCACACAACGTGAGGTACTCAAGAAGCACTTGATCTAGCATTTTCTAAACATGACCTTAGACCTGTTACTAAAATCTGATTGGATGCTAAGACTGTTGTTTCTGGATCAACTAGGATGTTCTACTTTGATAAGTCATGTTAAAAGAACAGTTCACCCAGATATGATATAAATGTACTCACTCTCAGGCCATACAAGATGTGGATGAGTTTGTTGCTTCACCAGAAAAATGTTTTGGAGAAATGTAGCATTACTTCACTTGCTCACCAATAGATCCTCTGCAGTGAATGGGTGCCATCAGAATGAGAGTCCAATCAGCTGATAAAAATGTCATAATAATCCACAAGTAATCCACACCACTCCAGTCCATCAATTAACATCTTGTGAAGCAAAAAGCTGCGTTAAGCCATTTTTAACTTTAGACCATTGCTTCTGGCTAAAATATATCAATAATATTGCCTTCTCTTGTGAAAAGGTTGTCTTGAATCAGGAGAGAAATATGCACAGATCAAGCACCATTTACAAGCTAAAACAGCTCTAAACAAATATGTTGGTGGATTTTGAGAGGACAACAAAGGATGGACTTTTTCACTGAAGGAATCATTATTATGGATTATGGATGCATATTTTGGCCAGACGCGATGGTTTAAAGTTAAAACACCTTAATGATGGATTTGTTTCTTACAAACATGCAGTTTTTGCTTCACAAGATGTTAATTGATGGAGTGGAGTGGTGTGGATTATTGTGATGTTTTTATCAGCTTTTTGGACTCTCATTCTGACGGCACCCATTCACTGCAGAGGATCCATTGGTGAGCAAGTGATGGAATGCTACATTTCTCCAAATCTGTTCCGATCAAGAAACAAACTCATCTACATCTTGGATGGCAAGAAGGTGAGTAAATTTTCATTTACGTGATATAGGAGACACTCTAGTACCTTACAGTCTCTTCAAACTGGATATCATCCATGGAAGCCGTGACACACGCCATTCCTGCATGTCTTTCAGTTTAAAGGACGAAATGAAGAAAAAAGAGATTTATAACATGAACCGCTAAATGAACCCTCAAAGATGGGTACACAATTCTTGTTCAAATTTGCTTGTAACCGTTATTTATATTTCATGTGTCTAACTGGAACAGAAACAGGAAAGAGATGGAGAGTCTACTATAAGAGAGGACACGTGTAAATCATAGATGTGTGCCTTCCTCAAGCCCCTTTTCTTCAGTGACGGAGAAATATGGATTCACACAAGATTTGTGGGTAAAAGGAGGATGGATGCTACTTACCTTCCTCGTTCATAGTCTAAAGGTGACTGCTTAATTCTCAACCTACTCTGATGGGTTGATAACACACTAGGTTGTTTTGGAAAAAGGACTTTTTTACTGCTTTAGCAGGTCAGTCGAGTGCTTGCTGTTCTCGCTTTTGCAATTTATTAAAGATCTCTATCTCATTGGCAAGACTTCATCCAAATGGATTTACAGTATAGGATATTTAAGCAATTTAACATTTACTACTCAATAGTTACGTATTTTTATCTTTAGTATGTCTACAGGGTGATGATGCATCATATTATTAAGGGAAATAAATGGAAACATTTGCTGATTTAGTTGTTATTGCACAAAAACCGTGAAAGGGGACGATCATGTCCCACTAGGGTAAGACGAGTACCTGGGACATTTAGACCACAATGTAAAAGAAAATCTGTGACATTTATGGTAAAATACCGGCAGCTGTGGTTGCCAGAACTTCACCATAAAAAATATGGTAGCAACATTTTAGGTTTTGCGGACTTAATCTAAATTCGCGATAAAATACCGTATTTCATTAACTGATGTAATGTTAATAAACCAACATATTTAAGTACTAAAATCTGTTTTGAACCATTGTAATGCACTGATAACCACCAAAAACATGATCGCAAACTAAAACTCATCACAAACAGCTTGTCTGCGAGCTGAGGAGGACAATACTTGTATATATAAGTTGCACAGTGTCATTCACACAAACACTAAATCCCATGGTGACACATGATACTGAAATAATGCAATAAACATTAATTTAACAACATTAGATGTAAGATTAAAGTGTACACAACTGATAAGAAAAAACTAAAAAGAAACTTGTTATTTCAACAAAAAACATAAAATATGAAGTGTCATGATGCAGGTAATTCTGGGAGTGTCAGTTTACGTTTTTGTCACTGTAAATTATACAATGACTTTTTCTTTTTCACTTCCAAAAACCGTATATTTAACAGTATTTTTACTGTAGAATCACATTAAATGTAATTACATTTATTCACCAAATATAGTATGGAAACTTACTGTTAACCAGTTAACAGGTTTTTACTGTAGCATTTTTACAGAAGTAAACTTATATAATTTTTAATGATTATAATTTGAAAATGGTGTTATTGTCAATACTGATTCCTGAAGCTGAATTTTGTAACACTCACATTAATTTTACGGTAAAGCCACTTTGAAGCATTTTGAATTGTATAAAGCGCTATACAAATAACCTTGAATTAAAATACTAAATCAAATATTTTATGTAAATTTAAGTGGCTATAAATTCAAATATTTTCATGTTTAATAATTTAGATAATTTAAATATGTAAAAATTATAACTGAATAATAATATTTTAATGTAATTTTCATATTTAATGATTTAGAATGGAATAATAAATATTCTAATCATTTAATAAACTATTGTAATATTTAATATGAATAATAACTATATTTGGGGATTTAAAATGATTAAATAATAATCAGAAAAACAACAGATTAAACTCATGTCATAATAGCAATAAACTCTACATTTAGACATAATGATTCCACCAACTGGCCTACAGGTTGTGATGAATCATGAAGATGCTTAAAATGTTAAATATCAAGTGAATTTATAACTGAAATTGTTAAATTAATTAAAACACCATCAACAACATGCCACTGCTGGTTTTCTGTCCTACACTGTAAATATTGACCGTGAATTTAATGGTAAAAGACTGTAAAAATGCTACAGTACAAACCTATTAAATGGTTAACGGTAAATTCCCCTACTATATACGGTGAAAAACTGTATTGGACATTACATGTATTGGACATTAATTTTACGGTAGTATACCGTTTTTGGAAGTGAAAAAGACCGTATAATTTACAGTGAATAACCGTAAATTGACATTCCAATAATTCCCTGCGTTTCATTTCAAATTTGATGTATTTTTGTTGAAAAAACTGTTTCTTCTTAGTTTTTTCTTATCAGTTTTGTATATTAGGGCTGTGTGTTACACCTAATGTTGTTAAATGAATGTTTATTGCAATATTTCAGTGTCATGTGTGTTACCATGATGGTGTTTAGTATTTGTGTGAATGACACTGTGCATCTTCTATATATTTTATTATTTAAAAGCTGCTTGTGATGGGCTTTGGTTCATCTTGTGACTTTTTCATCACTACCTGCATTTGGTGGTTATCAGTGTATTACAAAGGTACAAAACAGTTGTATTTCAGTACTTCAATAGGTTGGTATATTAACATTATATCAGTTAATGAAATTACGGTATTTAACTGTAAATTTACGTTAAAACCGTAAAACCTAAAACGTTGCTACTGTATTTTTTACTGTAATATTCCGGCAACCACAGCTGCCGGTTTTTTGCCATAAATTTTACGGAATTATTTTTACAGAGTAGGTCTGAAAGGGGCATCGTACCCTAATAACCTGACTTTTTACTTCAAAATAAAAATATTTAGTATACAAATCTAAATGAATGAAATGAATTATTTAACTGAAAACTTTTTTTCCATTTTCAATTTGGAACAAATGACAATGTCAGATTATAAGTCATGATATAACCATTCAATAAATGTGTGAAGGCAATCAAAAAAGCTGGTTACCAACCCTGAACTCCATCCCACATCTGCATCTACAGCACACTGTCCCACTCACCTGCCAGACAGGCGGTGGTGTCCATCCACTTCAGCAGCTGTCCTGCACCCAGCTCTCCCTGGTGGTTTGCATGGCAGGGCAGGATGGACTGGCACATCTGCACCTCCACCGGGCCCGACGCTTTCTTGTCCCTTCTCGCAGGATCCGTCCATATCTAACGTTCCTTCTGATCCATGAGGCCTCGTTCAAAGATGTGGAGTGTTGAAATAACAGGAGGTCAGCTCGTTTCTCTCTTATCAAGGCCGATGCCAGGTGATCTCAACTCTGGCCAACTTGGACGACCAAGCTGAATACTTCTGCAAGCTGCAGGACACTATGTATTCACACACACACTCACACACACACACACACCTGTGCTGCAGTTGCTGTTACAACACATGGATTGTGATGTAATCGCCATGTGTGTTTTATTAACTTGTTTTATGCGAGAGAGTATTAAAGCTGCGGAGTGTCGACGGGTCACGGACGTAATATACTGTAAGATGGCAGAATTGAGGAGCTCTGATGCACCAAAAAAATTCAATTTACATCGGCGATTATCGTACATCAACGAACGATGACGGTGCTACTCATTCTGTGCGAGCGCTTCAGTTCAGTGTTCTGTCAAAAACTGAAGCGAGCGTTTAAATTCGGATTTATTTCGATTGGACCTCAATATTTTTTATCACCTTTACCTGAAGAGGTACCCTGAAAAACTTGCTTTGAATGTTGTGGTGTGGACTTTCGCTATTTAGAGTTAAGGTCTGATTACACCAACTTTCGATGGCGCGATAAACCGTGCTGTAGTTGTAGGGTGGATTCTTATTGGCTGTCAGTGTTTTTATCGTTCATCAGAAAAACATTTAACGTTATGAAAAGGCTTGTTCACTCCAAGGACAATAAATATAAAGATTTAATAATCATTCTAATTATATGAGAAAGTCTACAGGAAAGTAAAACTACACCGAGGAATGGTACCGCAATACCGCGGTATTTTTCACAATTGTTTTTTTCCAGCTAATGAACGATACAAACATTAACAGCCAATCAGAATCCAACCCACTTTAGAAGAGCTGGAGCATTTGATAATATTAAGACTTCACTATTCTCACAGAATAAAAACAATTACTAAAACGTTATCTTTCTTGGTAAGAATGGGCTACAGAGCAATTTTTAAAACCTTATAGTTATTGGAGTGAACGTGCTTGAACTGATCTAAAATGATAGGCTTGACCAGAAACCAATATGCAATGATAAATAACGCAATTAAATTTTACCGAACAGATAAAATCAAATCAACAAAATAGTATCAGTGACTTGTATTTAAGACAATTAACTAATAATCTGGCTAACCTTGCTAAACCTTAACCATTTGCACATAAATATTATAAAATGTTAATCTGTATATTATAAAAAGCTACAATTTGTATGTTTTCTCTTATGTAAACAGAAAAAAATGTCAATGAACACTAGTGCATACAAAATCACACATAAAAAAACAAGCGAAATGATTTGTCAGTCTGTTAAACAGCAATGAGAAGCTTTATATCAGTATAGGATATCCAAAACTTCTCTGTGTATTTACAAAAGTCAACACAAGGTAGAAAATAAACACTTCACAAAATCAAAAATCAAACATCAAATAAGTCAAATGATAATGTTGTACACTCATGATGGGGTTTCTCTCATAGTCAGGAAAAAATCTGGGGCAAAAAGGGCAAATGTTATTACAAATAAACACGAAAACACCTCAGTTATTGTACAGTATTGTTTTAAATAATTCACAGAGACACAGATGAATCAGATCCCCAAGCTATAAAAAAAATCCACATATATATTTTTTTGAAATTCTGCAATAATATTAATAATAATAATAACTCCACTTGAAAAAAAAAATAAAAATCAAAGCAAATCACAGTTTCTCCGGGTGACACAACAACGGCTGTATAAATAAGTTGATTATTAGAATGACAGATTCACGGAATTATAATTCCCATCCATGTGCCCTTGCTCTGAATGGACCAGTTTCCTTTTTCCAAAAAATCATCCTTACTTCCTGTATTCACATGCAAAGATTTTCACAAAGCAAACGTCGTAATATAAGAGCAGTAAACGTTGTATCTGTGTACGTCACATGATTAGGAGTATTTTCAAAACATGACAGAAATATTCTTCGGTAACTGAAGCTAGTGCGATGATCTCAAGTTCAGTTTCGGAGGACGTTCCTCTCGCGTCCCCAAGTTAAGAATTTTTTTAAGTGTACGTATGGAATGGCTGTTCTTCGTAGGCATCGTCCAGAAAAATAAATCTCCTGTATATACAAACAAAACCTCCAGGGTGTTGATCAGATTGGACTGCATTTGAGGAGCACAGATGTGAGAAGGCCGAATGAAGTAGGAAATGATCAATTACAGGCGTCAGTTGGAATTACGAACACATTTCCGTTAACGACAACTCAACCCGTTTCAATAAAATATGAATCAAACTCTCTCATCGATGACACAAAGACGATTAAGAATCAATTACAGTGCGTCCTCGCTGGGAAATTGATTTTTAGCATTGCGATTCTGCCATTTTACGAACTCGACCCCCACTGCATCTCAATAAGTGTTTCCCGCGATAAATCCGTTTACATAGATCTGTCAATTTACATCTTATTTCAAGAAAATATGATTTTGTTTTCGTTAAAAACAGTTCAAGTCCATCGTCTCTCTTTCTAGGATCAATATATGTTCTTTCATACACACATGCACATGTAACTTTGAATGTACACCCACATATATACACGAAGATATACGTAAATATAGACAGGCTGTTGATGCGTCATTCTCAGCCCAATGTGTTTCAGCTTTGTCTCTCGATGTGAGGAGGTGAAAGAATGACATTTGAAGAAAAAAGGAAACGAAGGAAGGAGAGAGAAAGGAGAGGCTTGGACCCATATTCTTCAGAGAGCAGAAGAGGGCTGGCTACAGCGCGCTTGCACAAGTTCCATGTCATGTGGTGGAATCCACCAGGATTTCCAAATGAGGTCTTCACACACTCATGGTCATGTTTGGAGAATACTGCAAGGACATTAGAGTTAGAGAAGCGTTTGAGTGGGTTTTTAAGAACTCTAAAGGAATTGTTTACACTAAAATGAAAATCTGCTGAAATTGGACTCAAACTCATTAACATCTTGGATGACCTGAGAGTGTTTCTTCATCAGGTCTGGAGAAATTTAGCATTCCATCACTTGCTCACCAATGGATCCTCTGCAGTGAATGGGTGCCGTCAGAATGAGAGTCCAGACAGCTGATAAAATCATCTCAATAATCCACAAGTAATCTCCAGTCCGTCAATTAATATCTTGAGAAGTGAAAAGTTGCATGTTTGTAATAAACAGATCCATCAAGGCATTTCAACGTCAAACCACTGCTTCTGGCCAAAATACAAGTCTATAATCCATAATAACACTTCATTCTGTGAAAAGGTCCATCTGCTGTCATCCTCTCACATCAAAATCCACCAAGATATCTGTTTAGAACTGTTTTCATTAGTAAATGGTGCTTGATCTGTGCATATTTCTTTTCTGATTCAGAAGAGATTACTTTTATTAATGTAGAACGTAATATTATGGATAGAGGACTCTATCCATAATGGTTTTAAGTTAAAAATGCCTTAGTGATGGATTTGTTTTGTACAAACATGCAGCGTTTTGCTTCACAAGACATTAATTGATGGACTAAAATCATATGGATTACTGTAATGTTTTTATCAGCTGTTTGGACTCTCATTCTGACGGCACCCATTCACTGCAGAGGATCCATTGGTGAGCAAGTGATGGAATGCTACATTTCTTCAAATCTGTTCCGATCAAGAAACAAACTCTTCCACATCTTGGATGACCTGAGTTTGAGTAAATCTTTAGCACAAATGCACTAGCACACAGGAAATGACATACACTCTCATTCTGGAAAGGGTTGAGGAAATTTCCGCCCATTTCTCCGTCATCTCTAGGAGTTCCAGGCTGGTTGCTCATGCTTAGGTTACCAGGAGAGTTCTGTACAGATAGATAGTGTGATTGTTCAGTCCAAAAAGGTTTGTGTATGAAGATTAGGGCTGTCAATTTAACACATTTTAATAATAATAATTATAATAAAAGCTGAACTTTTAACAAGACAAGAAACCAAAAATGCCCATCTATCATGTAATGAATTTGATTGAAATATTAATAAATTGACAGTCCTAATTAAAATATGAAACAACAACTCTTACCTTGGGCATACTGTCCATGTCAGCTGACCCTAAAGAAATCATATAGATTTCGGATTTTTAAATTATACTGTAGATGTATAGTTGCAAAGGCAGTACTTTTAAAATGCACGATTAATCTTCAATGACCACAAGGTGGCATAATCACGCAAGACAAAAAATGACAACAAATCAGGAATTCAAGCATGAAAGCTGCGATTTCACATTGAATTATGACATGCTTTGATACTCTCCAAGCAAAGTAAGTGGACAGCACTCAAAGATGTCTAAGAGTACGTTCTAAAGTGGTTGTTTGTATTAGAGAAGCTCTTACCTAATGATCCATTCATGTGATGAGGCTCCATTCCTGCCATGCCGCCCATCGGACCATCTCCACCCGGACCAATAGGGAACTGTTAAACACACACACAAGCTCATTTAACGTTATTTTAAAAACTACAGAGAAAGTTTTGTCAGTAAGTACAGAATGAACAAATGCAGCTCAATATGAACTGAGTTGCATGTGTGTAAATATTTTAAACTCATCAGGCTCTCTTACATTTTGCCTGTTTCCTCCGGGCGGCACTGTGTTGATCATGGTGTACATATTTTCTCCAGAGTTTGTCGAGTCTGTAGAGGAAGAGCCAAACATACAAGTGCATCAACAACGTTTCAGCCAATGCTCAACTGATAAGGCTGGAAAATGTATTTGGACACTTTTGGTCACTAAAGACACAGTTAATTATGTAAGTAAATAAATATTTATAAGTTTTAAAAACAAAAAATGATTCAAATAAATAAAAAGATATAAATATAAATACAAAAAAAAGTTATTGTTATAAAAAATATATAACATTTATGAAGTAAAATAATGCTATTGGTATCATTTAAAATTTTAAATAAATATATATAAATAAAACATTTACATATAAGAAATGTATTTTTATAAATTACAAATTATTTAAAAAGTAAAATGATATGCATGTACATAAATAAAACAAAATATTGTATTGCTTTATTTAAAAAAAAATGTTATTGTTAGTTATAATATAAACATTTTATAATTAAAACAATACATTATATAAAAATATATTATATAAATATATATATACTTTATGTTTGTGTGTGAACTTTTTTTTATATCTAATTTTATTTTATTTTATTTTTCCCCCTCAATATATCTATCCATAATTAAATTCATATTTGCATGAAAAACTATCTTCTGCAGTCCTACCTGCAGGGCTAGGCATGATGGGAGTCCCCGGGGGCCCTCCTCCTCCGGGTGGACCCTGAGAAAGAGAGAAGACAAATATTGTTCTGAATCTCATGTAACACAGATTAATTAGTTATATTTGCATGCACTTATGGCATGTACAGGTGTAATTGTGAAGACAGTCCTGTGTGTGTGTGGTTCATGACAGAGACCTGAGGCCCTTGCTGTGGTCAGCACTGTGCATATCTGCTTCATCCTCCCTCTTCCCAAATCTAATTATCTCTCCCCCTTTCTGCTGACTCGGCTCTGCTTTCCCGAGCAGCTCGTCTTGTCTGGCTGCTTTCAGTGAGCTACCACAGCTTCCCTTCCACAAATCATCTCAGGCGGGAGTTACTGACAGCAGTTTAACTGAATATCTTGTGTAAATGTCTTAAAATGACGTGTTTAATCACACTGGGTATCTCAAATGTGCTTCAATGTATCTGGCAATGTCTAGTTGTGTGAGATTTTCACTTGATTTTTCACCAGTTTTTTAGATGTCATTCTACAAGCTGAGATTGTGAAATTGTGCCTCATTTAAACAAATATACATATTCAATATATGACATAATATAATACTATATCCAGTACAAATGTCTAAACATTCTTAAATCAAAACACATTTGCTAGAGAAGCAAAATGACTTAAGATTTGACGTTTTTAAAGAAACTATCCAAATTAAGTGAGTTTATGCTTAAAGCAAGAAAGAAATGGGGTGAGAAAAATAAACTTAATTCAAAGAGAAAATATTTTTTCTGACCTCACTGGCAGATAATTTTTATTTAATTTTATTTTTTCATAAAACAGTACTTAAAATTGTCATTTTGCATCTCCTAAATGTATCTAGAAAATACAATTTCAGTCTTTCTACTTAAAATGTAAAAATGTTTCTTGAGCACCAAATCAGCATATTAGAATGATTTCTGAAGGTTCGTGTGACACTGAAGACGGGATTAATGATGCTGAAAACTCAGCATTGTATCACAGAAATCAATTAAATTTTACAATATATTACAATAGACAACAGCTATTTTAAACTGCAATAATATTTCACAATTTTACTGTTTTTACTGTATTTTTGATTAAATAAATGCAGCTTTGGTGAGCAGGAGATACTTAATTTAATAACAAAAAAAACTTTTGACCAAACAGTATTTAAATATTTTCTAGTAATAACTAGTAACAACATTTATTGGCTTCCACGACTGAGGACGCAGAACTATCTGCGATCTGATGCATGTCTAACAGCTGGACGTGAGCATTCATGGCTGTAAATTGAGAGGGTCACAGCACTTACCACATATCCCCCTGGAGATGCTGAGGAGTACGGGATCTTAAATGCCACGTGGATCCGATCAGACAGAAAAAACAGAGAGAATGTCAACAAATCCGATGCTCTTCAAGTGCAAACATTTACCTACAGCTGTAGTGGCTGACTTTTCACAAGGACTGATTGGAGAAATGACTCACCGAGTTGGAATTTGGTGGATTTGGCCACGGTCTTCCTCCGGGACCCCTGTAATAGGGAGAGACGTGTTGTACTCATTGACTATTGTATGGCTAAGTAGGAAATAATCTTTGTTATTAGGCAAGTACTTGTTAGTGTAATAGGAAGTACGTACATATTCATCCCAGGCATCCCAGGACCCCCAAGAGCATTGAGTGGTGGTCTCATGCCTCCTCCATATGCCTGGAAAGATAGAAAGAAATGTAGTGAAGTGTCTTTGCATTTAGTTTCGATGAGAGATCTAGGGCTGCCCCCTAATAGTCGACTAATCATTAGTCGACCAGAGAGACTTGGTCGACCAAAATTTTATTGGTCGCAGGAAAAAAAAATCCCCAGGTGAAGTCATGCAGTTTGTGACTAACAGATCGTTAACAGCTGGTCTATGGTAATACAGTTCATCGGGCAGGACATCCAAACGCTCGCCTATCATTCATCGACCTCAAATATGGCTTATCACCTGAAATATGTAAGTATTAGCAACTTTACATGGCCGCTCAATCTAATGTTAAGCTAGAGAAATGTGCGTTAGTGTCTGTGCGGAGTGTAGGAGCTCACTCACAGCAGGACAGATGGAGGCGCCGGTGAGCTCACTTACTCCTAAAATACTCTGTCAGTTTTGGTAATTCAGATAAGAGTAATACATCTTTCATTAGTGTCTGTGCGGAGTGTAGAAGCTCACTCACGCCGGTGAGCTCACTTACTCCTAAAATACTCTGTCAGTTTTGGTAATTCAGATAAGAGTAATACATCTTTCAAATCTGTAAACAAAACGTGCTTTTGTAAAATAATGAAAGCAAACATGATGCACTTTCTGCCGTCTCGGTCTCTGTGAACTTGAGCGCGAAACTCTGTGTATATCTTTGCCTTACAGACATTAAAAATATATCTATAGAAAGTGAAACTAATTCTCAGATTATGTAATCCGTATGAAACACACATACAAGCGCAGCAGTACTGCAGAGATGATGAGTCAGTGTCGCCGAATTCATCTCTTAAACCAAAACAAAGAAAACACTTGTTTATCAGTGAATTATTAAAATGTTAATGCAGTCTACTTATTGTTTTTCCCTGACACATTCATAATCATTCATTACTTCTGCTGGTGCACTGTGGCAAGCTTTATGCGTGTGCTTGAGTGCTTATTAGGCTATGTAGGCAATTAAAGGCTCATTATAATGATTTAAATGGTTTATTAATAAACGTGCGATTAGTCGACTAATGCTTGAACGACTGAACGACTACTAGTCGACCAGAAAAATCCTTAGTCGAGGGCAGCCCTAGAGAGATCAAAACATACGGGTGTGATGGTCATACCTGTGGCCCAAGGGGTACCATCCCTCTGGGCGGAGTCATTCTCTGCATAGCCCCGCCCATATTTGGATGAACTGTCCAATCAAATGATCAGATGGAAATGAGTGGTAAATGCATTAGTTGAATCTCATAAAAGCAGTCAAGAAATGCCCCAAAAATTTAAAAAATAAATGTAATATATATATATACAGTGGGTACGGAAAGTATTCAGACCCCCTTAAATTTTTCACTCTTTGTTATATTGCAGCCATTTGCTAAAATCATTTAAGTAAATTTTTTTCCTCATTAATGTACACACAGCACCCCATATTGACAGAAAAACACAGAATTGTTGACATTTTTGCAGATTTATTAAAAAAGAAAAACTGAAATATCACATGGTTTAGTTGAATCTCATAAAAGCAGTCAAGAATTTAAGGGGGTCTGAATACTTTCCGTACCCACTGTATATACTGTATATATACTGAATTAATGTTGTCAATTTACATTTCTATTAGAATATATTTTGACATAATATTAATAATGTGCATTTAATATGGTAATATTAAATATTCGCTATTACTATAGTAATATACATATTAGAATAATAAAAGTGGATATTTAATATAGAATAATATATAATATATAAATGACCTCTGTATATATATTGAATTAATGTTGTCAATTTACATTTCTATTAGAATATATTTTGACATAATATGAATAATGTGCATTTAATATGGTAATATTAAATATTCGCTATTACTATAGTAATATACATATTAGAATAATAAAAGTGGATATTTAATATAGAATAATATATAATATATAAATGACCTATTTTAATTTAGGAGCATAATATTTTCATGACAATTAACCATCAAGCAATTGCTCTCATTATTATAACATGAAACAAAACAACATTATTATTTAATTTATGATGATTAAAAAATAAAACTTGTCCAGACTTGATTTTCATTACTGAATTACCATAATGAGAATGAGATATTTTTTTCTCGCATTACGATAATGAGAATTCTGGGGGAAAAGTGCTTAATTGTTATGAAAATAATGTCATCATGGACAAAATGGTCCTAAAATAGGCTTCATTTTCTTTACGTAAAATATAATTTATTTTTCGTTTTGATTCAGGTGTTAAATATGACCCAAATATTTCTTTGTGAGATTCACATTATAAGGTTTAATTGCAAGCAAACCTTGTTGTCTTGATGGGTCCATACCACTGGGTAATAACGGCTGGTTTCCAGGGACTCCACCTAACGCCTGAACCAGTAAGATACAGTACAAATTAACATACACTTGTCAACATCTTCCAAGCAGGAGTAGATAAGGCCCATTAGGTGCCCTTGGGCTATGACATTAGATCAGGACCCAAAATATCACATTCATGCAGTCTGACTGGAAATAAAATGTATAGCCTTAAGCGACAGGAAAAGGAAAAAAATATATTATTTGAGGGAAATATTAGTCTTGGCTGAAAAGTCTTAGCATGACTCACAGCAAGTCAATTAGACAAGACTACAATAAAACATTTAAAGCTCCAATCACTCCATTATGAGTTTGTATTTCTATATTGAGATGGCATTGTGTATTAAAACTAAACTGAAATGGAAAAGCACCTGGTTGGGTATTCTGAGAGGAGGTCTGGGGCCGCCAGGATAACGAGATGACATGAAAGGCTAGAAAAAAGAAGAGATATCACGTGAAATCAGCAACTTCCTACTGTAAAGTCAACATAAAATCAAAATTGAGTAACGTATATTGGCTCACTAAAACCGTCACTAAAGAACCAGCTAGATAGCCAGCAGTGACCATACTGAACTGGGTCTTTTTTAAGATCAGTACACAGTGAACTAGCTTTACTTCAGCTCTGGGGGCATTTACTTAAAGCTCGAGCAAATCAATAGCACCGAGAAAGTCTCAGGAGAACAGAAAACAATTATTTCCAAGCATCCAAGCGAACGAGGCCATTTCCACCTCCACATCTGAGGTAAGATTAAGAAAAAACCCTTGATGACAAAGTAAACATACTACATGTATCTAAGACGAGAAGGCTCAAGAAAACATCCCTATATACACTACAGAACAAACGGTTGGGTCGGTAAGATTTTTTAATGTTTTTGAAGAAAGTCTCTTATGCAAACATACAGTAAAAACAGACATTTTCTGAAATATTACAATTTAAAATAACTTATTTCCTAATTTAATATATATTAACATGTAATTTATTCCTGTGATGCAAAGCTGAATTTTCAGCATCATTACTCTAGTCTTCAGTGTCACATGATCCTTCAGAAATCATTCTAATATACTGATTTGTTGCTCAAGAAACATTTCATATTATTAACAATGTTGAAAACAATTGTGCTGCTTAATATTTTTGTGGAAACCATGATGCATGATTTTCAGGTTTCTTTGATGATTAAAAAGTAGTAGAATGAATTAATATATTAAATTTTTTAAAAATTCTATATATATATAAACAGATGTACTGGCAGTAGCAAGTCTCGTTACTTGCTCTGTCGCAGCAGCAACGTAGCAGATCTATGCCGCCAAGACCAAATACATTAACATACTCATGTAGAGCTTGTAACACTCCAAAGAGAAAGGAAAACGTGAAATCGCATCATATGACCCCTTTAAAAGGTGTCTATTGATCAGTTCACAAGGCTCTGGTGGTCACGTCTCATTTCAGAGATCAAAGCTCAGGCGAGTGGCCAATCTGTTTTTGGGCCAACATCTATCGATAATTAAGGGCAATAAGAGGTAGTCATTATGATGTGAAAATTGGACGTCTTCACTGGGTTTTCATGAAAATGCAGCTCTTTATTCATCAAAGGGAACGCAAACGTGGAGAGAGATGTTGTTGTGCCTTGAACACAATGCAAACGCAATGCATTTTCAGTCACATTTCTATATGTGTGCATCTCTTATAAAATATAGCCAGAATTACAGAAGCGCTTAAGTCCAAACAAAAGGTTGAGGGTCTTCAAAAGCAGACACTCAACATATTTAATTCTTCATACTGCATGAGGAACATTTCCACAAACACAAAAGTAAGTTCAGATTCAGAGTGTGGATTTTCATGAGTCGTGATGATCTAAGTAAGTAACCATAGCAACAGCAGGCTGCTTGAGTACTTTCTGTTAGGATTCATATCAGCCAATGCATCGATAGAACAAATACTGACATTATCTATTACTTTATCAGATTTAAATTTTCACAAATTTTCAAATAAAAAATTCAGGGATCTCACACTCTTTCTATTGGAGTCATTTGTGATGGCTGAACATGTTCAAATAATTTTGATTCATATTGATTCACTAATGAATCATTCAGAACAATTTGACTCAAGTAACCATAGCAACAGCAGGCTGCTTGAGTACTTTCTGTTAGGATTCATATCAGCCAATGCATCGATAGAACCAGGGGCGTAGCCATCATTTCAAAAGTGGGGGGGACGGAATTTTCACAAATTTTCAAATAAAAAATTCAGGGATCTCACACTCTTTCTATTGGAGTCATTTGTGATGGCTGAACATGTTCAAATAATTTTGATTCATATTGATTCACTAATGAATCATTCAGAACAATTTGACTGAATTGGTTCAAAAGAACAGTTCTCTCACAAAGTTACACAAGATCAAAATCTAGATAAATTATATATTGAAGATCAGAACAAAAATACTATAATCACCACAGAAATTTCAATGGAAAACTGTTTTCCATGACTTTTAAAAATATTTAAATTATTGTATGTATTGTTCAGAAGAATTTTTGGAGTTTAAAATTAAATTTTATGGAAGTCTTAACATGATCTCAGAAACATACAGTTTGATCATAGCTCCATAATATTTAAACTGACAGTATAGCTGTATAGTAATTCTTGAAGAATTTGATAACAGACGTTTGAGATCTCTGACTGCTGAAATCTGAATCATGATGTACCTAGACTAGAAAGAGCGTTACGTGTCTGTCTCTCTGGTGGGAGCTGGATTACAGTAAGAGTATGTGAGAAGCGGTACATCCGCTCAGGGACCGGGCTCAGTTGCTCAGCGCTGTCTGACATGCTCACAGCGGCCCAACACACCTCAGTCACTGATTAATTATGGACCGAGGTGAGAGGCCTGCATTTGTCCTCTTTAATAATAGATGAGTGAGGTCTGTGGACTTCACCGAGGTGAACAGAAAGGTCTCCTTACAGGTAGAAGCAGCAGACAGTACATTCTCAGCCCATGTTTACTACCCTCAGGTTACAAGCCATGCTGATCAAGAACCAAATCCCTCAAAGTACTGTACTGTACCACTGACCACAAACACACTCCAGTCTAATATGTTTCATGAATACCTGCCCAGGTCTAATATCTAAAAGCCAGAATAAAACGGAACAGGCCATTCATCTAATCTAATATCTGTCCACTGCATAATTCATGGCTTAAGCTTTCTAAAAATAACACATCTCTCTAACAGGTTTTGGCAAAAAAAGGCACAAAGAAGGTGATTCGGCTAAAGGCTGGAATTTTGAGCGTGTCTGTACGTGCCTGTAAACTAGTCTATTTTTACAACTTATTAATGAAATAAAGTGAACCTGCACCAGGGAATAATATCAAGGATGCATTGACATTCTATAGAAATTTGGGCAGATAACTGGTAAATAACTGACAACTAATGTTATAAATTTACACAAGTTTGTGTGTTGTTTTAAAGCATTCTTTCAATCTAGAACTGCACATGATTCAAGACATCAAAACTTAATGTATATAATACACAAGATAATATAAAAATAACATATACCTATCATTCATCCTTAAAATTATACTATTATGATGCATACTATAATATAATATAACAATAAAATACATATCAATATATCAATGCACTCTTAAAAATGATTTTTGCAATACAGAAATATCATTATATTGCCTATTCCCAAATAGTAATAAAAGTAAAAAATTATGAGCAAATCATGAAAAAGCATGAAATGGATAATTAGTGAATGCATGAATAAATTAATGAACAAACAAACATACTTCAAAAAAAAAAAAAAAAAAAAGGTAAGCTTAATCAGACAAAGACTGTTGCAGAGGCTGAATCACTACACAAAGACAAAACAACTGAAAAACTTACTTCAAACGCTCAGCACCAGCTCAGCGCGTTCTACGTTCATCATATTTTCCATCATTAAAACCCCAACAATGCCGCAATGCTAACGCCATGTCTCATCACAGATGTTCTGTTGTAGAACATTTTGTATATATATATAAATATGTATATATTTATGCATTAACACATTCTGGTTGCTTTTGCTGATTAAACATGGATTAAACAGATGGCACTTTAAAGTCTCAATGCTTTAAGCTGAAAGCCAAGAATAAAGTTGTCAATTTCGTCAATTACAAAAACGTTTTTAAGCTCGCATGAGGTGGTATTTCAGGCAATTCAAAAAAAGAATATATCGTAAAACTGCAATGAAAACAGTTTTTCGCATTTACAGGTCACCTGGCGTACATAAAAATCACAGGATCATTCTTTAATGTACTACAACCTCAAAGAAACACCTCATATGTGGCCACTCTCAAGTTTAAGGGGCTGGATGGATGGATAAACCCTTTTTTACACTGCACATGTTTATACCAGCCGCGCCGTTGCACGTAAGATCCCAGAAGCGGCTCTCCACACGGCTTTTCCCCCCCCTTTCGATTAAAAATAATGGCTAGTGCGGTGGCTGCGATATACGTAAACCTACCAACATCTGTCACCATGATTTTTCGTGAGAGGAAAAATTAAGTTTTAGTCACATAACATTGGTTAATGAAAACGCTGCCATTTTGCAATAGTTATTTATAAAATATCGCAAAAGTTTTGCACAAATCTGTAATGAAACGCACCTACTAGTTAATTGTTACTGTTGAGATACAATAATTATGGCACTTAAGCACAAATATAGCATAGTTTGCTTGACTACAAATGGCAATAACAGATTATTTATATTTCAACATATAGTTCTTACACTATGTTCAGGCATTAAAAATACAAAAAAAATGCTATATAAATCTTATTCCGTCTTAAATATAGATGTACACTGTTTCCAAGAGAAAAAGTAACATTAGGTCATGCCATCAGTCACGGGGCACTGGAGGGCGAGGGCCAGCTGGTAATTAGGTGTTGCTTTGAGAACACATTTTAAGGGCAGGACAGGACGTCTCGGGGGACAATAGCATCTTTGAGTGAGAAATGACACGCCTCAGTGTTCTTAGAGAGGAGAAAGTGGGAGTGTAGAGAAAGTTAAAGATGAGAGGCTGGAATGGAGCGGAATGCGGATGCAGCGCCTTTAATAATGCATCTGCTGCTCTTCTGCTCTCGTTCCCCTGGAATCATCTTGACTTCAACATCCTCCAGCTCGTTCCGTGCATGTGTGGTCCCAGAGCCCTCCCGCTGGCCTGAAGCTCATCTGTAACGCTACAGCACTCCGCTAACACATGGCCAACGTACTTTAAAGGGTTAGCTCACCAAAAAAAGAAAAAAGAAATGAGGATTCTATCATCATTTACTCACCCTCATGTCGTTCAAAACCCGTATGATTTTCTTTCTTCCGTGGAACGTTTTTTTGGAGCTTGACAGCCACCATTATGGAAAAGAGCACTCTGGATGTTTTGCAATAGATCTTCATTTGTGTTCCACAGAAGAAATAGTCACAAAAAAAAAATCCATTTGGGCTTGAACTATTCCTTTAATATACAAAATCCTGTGTTATATTAGTATCATTGGTATACTATTATAGCTTTTGTTTTTGTTTATTAGTTTCATTTTTAAATATGCCTATTTAGTATTTATACATTTTTATTTATTAGTTTTACTTAATTTAGTATAATTTTTTAGTACTTATACTATAATTATACTATAAAAACAATATTTGTTTTATTTAGATAACAGTAATAACCCTGTGACAATCATGCAATAATTTTTTTCAACATTAAAATTTTTTTTTGCAAGACGTTAGACAAATAATACAAAATAATTATACATAAAAGTAAAGTATAATATACGGTTATAAAAGGGTAAAATATAAGGTTTCTTTTATATTTTTTCAATACTGTTAAAATTATTTTGCAAGGATTTGATACAAATAATATGAAAGTATTATACATAAAATTAATGCATATACAATTTGCTTTGCAACTAGCTAAAATAAAATGAATACAGTTTTGTATATTTTATTTTTGTCACGTTTATGGACGGTTTTTGTTTTGTTTTCCCTGTGTTCCTGCATGCCCTTATTTTGGTCCTTCCGGTTCCTGTCCCCATTTAGTTCTATTTGTTCCAGGTGTTCCTAGTTATTAGTTATCCTCCTCACCTGTCTGCCCCTCGTTATCTGCCCTATTTGAGTTCTAGCCCGTTCTGTTCTCCCTTGTCCGGAATTGTATATGTCTACCCTTGCTACGTGTGTTTTCCTGGTTCCCTGGATATGATTAAAGTCTATGGGCCTGTTTACGGTTTGATTTGTTCAAACGTTTCCATTTACACTTGGCCACATAAATGTGTTGTCGCAAAACGGATATAAATCCGATCTTCAATTCCCTCGAATGCCACCCTCCGCGCGTCGGTAGCCCCCCGGGATCGCTTGATCGGTCGGCGCCGGACCGCGAATTTAACCACCCGTAACTCCCGAACCCCGGGGGCTATCGATGTGGGAGTGGTCTCATTCGAAAGCGGGTCTCTAGACGTACACTCGATTCGCGTTCGAGAGGGTTCCCCGAGCTGAAGGGATCCCCCGAATTTGATGTGGATTCGCCGTGCCGTTATGGAGATATGGCCGTTCAAAGTTTTAATGGTTTTCCATAGACTTAAGCTTTAAAGCGTTTCATCCAGGTCGCCAGTAGCAAACAGACTAAGCAATTACACCATTTCAAGCATTTTATCTGCGTTATATGTTCTGTAAAAAAAAAATCATATCGGCGGCATATTCGCCGATACCAATATATCGGCGACAGGCTCATATCGGCAAAATTATATATCGGTCGGGCTCTAGTCATAACCCCTCGATTTCCTGTTTTGTTTTGTAGAAAACATGGAAACACCAAAGACGCTTTAATATGTTGTTCGTTTTATTAGACAGGTGACGACCGCACAGAGTAGCATAATAACAGAACTTTCAAATGTATCTAGTATGATAAAACAGAGCTGCTTTTTTCCCCCCACCTACGCATGACCGGAAGGAGCGGAAGCGGTCGACTGTGGCATAATAAAAGCTCTGCTGCTTTCGAGCCGTGTGGTGCGCTCATTCGGCGGCCTCGTTTCGCTTCGACGGCTTTTCACCCTGCTATTCTACTACATTAACAAATCATTAGCTCATCCGTGAACATGATTTCTGCCCGAGTCCCGTCGGATTGCATCGGCTGTGGGGATGAAGACGACAACTCCCATGATTCCACACTCAGTCACGGCATCATCAAACTACGCCTTTACTCTTTGTTTATTTTGAATACACGCCCTACAGCGGCGAAAATGACATATTGTGCCTTTAATACAAGGTTTCAAAAATAAGAATTTAAATCAAATAATACAAAGTAATTATACAAAATATATGCAATTGTCTTGACTAGCTGAAAAAAGTTTTATTATACTTTATTTCAGTTAACTTGAATTTTAATTGAATTAAATTTTTCAATTAAGTAATTTTCTTTTATATTTTTCAACTATTTAAAATTTTTTTTTGCATTTCATTGGTTTCATAAATAAAACATGTATAAAAATTATCCAAGAATTCGATACAAATGATACAAAATAATTATACAGGAATATAATGTATATATGCAATTGGATTGGCATCTAGCTGAAATAAAATAATAATAATAATAATACGTTTTTAAATATATTATTTCAGTGAATGTTTATTTTATTTAAAACAATGAATCCTTTTTTGTAGTTTTATTTAACCCTGTGATGATCGTGCAACTATATACGCGCCACAAACTCAAATGTTGACAACCAAGACAGACTGTTCCCGTCAGAAACCGCAGGAGGCAGATGAGCCTTTGTTGAGCCACTTAAGAAAGATGATTTGATCTTCTTAGCTTATCGTTCTATTAGACGAGCACCATTAGCGATCTGCAGGGGATTCCTGTGCCCCCCGCCACACGCTTGGAGATCTGCTTCAGTCAGTCAGGCTGCTGGAATCCTGTCGCTCTTAATCAAACCAATTACAACACACTGGGCGTCAAATACCACAGCTCCTTAGCATGGTGACATTATGTACAAAGACGCCTGCTTTACGAGCACTCTATAAGCTGATGGGGCCAATCTGCCTCATAAGAACTCTTCGTCTAAAGCAATACCTAATATGTCAACACAGGTGTTGAGGTACACAAACTGCGGCGGTAAACATAGACTCTAGAGGATGTTTCCATTCTCCTTGGATAATGAGTGTTCGGTGCATCTGGGTCAAAGCGTCACGTCGCATCTGCACATCTTTCCTTCAAACTGGTGATTCAAGGCCACAAACTGCCACACCAGATCAAAATGAAAACATGCCACACTTTATTTGGAGTTACGCAGGTCAAAGGTCGGGCTTTTGAGGAGAAAACCTCTCTTTTGAGAATTCAGACCACAGTAATTTTGTCAAAACGGTTCAGCCTTTCAGAAAAAAGCCACAGATGTGTGTTTTGTCATTGTCAGCCATTTCTTCCGCCCGTGTTAATGTCTGAGGGATTTTAACACGTTGTTATGGCTCACAGAGACAGAATTAAAAGGATTCAAAGATGCCTTCATCCTAAAATCCAGTGAAAGATGTGGACAAGCTCCAGGTAAAGTCAAAGATCTGAAGAGTTGACTGAAGAGAAGTGAAGTGAGTGTGCACACATGAGTTGTTCTCAGTCACTCTAAGCCTGTGCAATTTGACTCGCATGCAAACTACCAAAAAAAAAAAAAAAAAAAAAGGTTCAAGTTCATACAGGGCTAGTTTATGACTGACTGCATGAGCCAGAAAGATCATATTATGTTCGAATGTTTAGTTAACATGATGGACATGAAGTTATATGCTCTTTGTAAAAGAAACATAAAAGACACATTTTCTAAAACATTTTTTATTATGCAGTAATATAAAGTTTTAAATAACCAAAATGTCGAAATTATTAAGTTTTAATTTTAGAAGAAAATGATTGTTATATTAATAATTATGATTATTAATATTAACAATAATACATTAATATATATTATTTTCTAATACCTTGATGTTGAAAAAATTTATATTATTATTATTCATAATTGTATTTATTAATAATAATAATACATAAATTACAATAATACATTATAATTTTATTTCAATTATTTTCAACAAATTGGAGTTAAAAAAATAATATTATGTATAATAAAAATATATATTTTAGATACTGGAACTGGTCACTATCTTATATTTTTCAACATTTTTGCTATTCAGCATTAATATGAGGTTTCATAATTAATGTATAAAAATAATTGTACAAGAACGAAATACAAATTATGCAAAAGAATTATGCAGAAATTCTATTTAAAATAGTTTCATGTCAACTACTCAAATACACCTAATTTTCTGTCAATAAAATATAGATTTTATACAGACTATGCTTATGTTCACAAATACCATACCACCCAGACTAGTTTTACATTATGTATACTATCATAATTGTATTTATTAATAATAATAATACATAAATTACAATAATACATTATAATTTTATTTCAATTATTTTCAACAAATTGGAGTTAAAAAAATAATATTATGTATAATAAAAATATATATTTTAGATACTGGAACTGGTCACTATCTTATATTTTTCAACATTTTTGCTATTCAGCATTAATATGAGGTTTCATAATTAATGTATAAAAATAATTGTACAAGAACGAAATACAAATTATGCAAAAGAATTATGCAGAAATTCTATTTAAAATAGTTTCATGTCAACTACTCAAATACACCTAATTTTCTGTCAATAAAATATAGATTTTATACAGACTATGCTTATGTTCACAAATACCATACCACCCAGACTAGTTTTACATTATGTATACTATGAATCTGTGAATCTGTGTGCATGAAGTATGCAGTATAAAACCTCAAAACACCCTATGGAAAATAATTCCCACAATGTGACATAATCAACTTGTCAAAAAAGAAAAATAAATTAAATATATATATATATATATATATATATATATTCAAGGCAA